>NC_012872.2:41182489-41258039 GCF_000003195.3 Sorghum bicolor
TATTTGTGGCAGATTTAAAACCGCCTGTGTTAATAGGTCTTTCAGGGCGTGTGCTATTATTTCCATACAGACCCCACCCACTTCTTCCTCCTAGGGCAGAACTGTAGGTAGCAGCCACATTCCATTGGAGCACATCTTGGAGGTCCAGTTTTCCCAAAATACAAGGGGGAGGTTTTGATCTTCATTTCTTGGAAGGAGGTGGCTAATAAAGGTTAGTTGATGCCTCTTAAGGCTCTTTTTGTGCCCTCTTGCTCAAATAGAGCTACTTTTTGGATCTAGGGTTTCACCATGAGAGAGAGAGTAGAATAGCTAGGTATGGACTATATTTGCTCAAATGAGGTTGCTTAAGATGGTTAGATGAAGTCTCTCCTCTCTTTTTTCTATGTTTTCTTCTCTAATTAGTGAATCCAAGAAATATATATATGTAGTGCTTTCCATGAATGGTGTTTCCATGCTTGGGAAGAAAGAGACAGATAAGTTTTCTATTGTTTAGGATGTTCATTTTTATGTAAATTTGATTTCATTATGCAATATGTATTTTTATATATTTCCATGTTTCCTTATCAAATTTATTATAGTGAATCAAGGTATATATTTAGTTGAATCCATCAATGGTGTTTTTCTACCTTGTCAATTTGATTTAGTTGTTAGTTTTTTTATTATTACTTAGGGTTTTGTATTTATTTTTAATGTTAGCTCCGAGGTTTTCATCTTCACAAGTTGTTGTTTGAAAGGTTAGAGATGACAATTTTCCTAAACTACTTGTTTTGCATTGAGATCAATTAATTTACTAATTTTTGCACAACTCATGATGGAGCGGTCCTTCTGGATGTATAACTTATCAAGACTAGATCCATCATACATACCTGAGGTCCATAGGTTTGTTGATGCTGCTAAGAACCATGCTTTGAGAACAAAGACGAAGCACATATATTGTCCATGCATCGACTGCAGAAATACTAATATTTTTGAAGATACTGAAGCAATCATTTCTCATCTGGTATGCCGAGGATTTATGAAGGATTACTTGATTTGGACAAAGCATGGAGAGGGTAGCTCGGCACCTTATACAATTGGGGACCCTGCGAATATTGACGTCGACGGTCCAGACATGCCTGATGAAGGATTTCAGTTTTTGCACGACACACACCGAAGTGAACATGTTGTGCCAAATGTTACTGCTGGTGGTTTTGCTGGGAGAAATGCTGATGACAGAACTCATGTCTTACCAAATGATACAGCCGCGGAAGATTTTGAATTCTTAGAGGCAATGTTGCATCGTCATACTAAACCATCAATGTTATTAATGAAAGGGATGGAGGCCGTGAAGAAGGCGGCTGAAGAGCCTCTGTATGATGAGTCCAAGGGTTGTACCAAAGAGTTCATGACGCTGAGATCTATGCTAAAACTACGGATGGCAAAAGCCAGGTATGGTCTGTCTGATGTTGGATTCGATACGTTCTTAAGTATTATCGGAGACATGCTTCCCAAGGAGAACAAATTTCCTGCTAACACGTACCATGCAAAGAAGCTGATCAGTCCGCTCACTATGGGTGTCGAGAAGATCCATGCGTGCAGGAATCATTGTATCCTATATCGCGGTGATGAATACAAGGACTTGGATAAGTGTCCAAAGTGTGGTGCGAGTCGGTATAAGACAAATAAAGACTATCGACATGATGATTGTGCTGCCTCCATGTGTACAGCAGGGAAGAAGCGAAAGAAGACCCAAAAGAAGACCCAACAGAGTTCAAAACCCACCAGCAAAGATAAAGAAGAGGTTGATTATTATGCGCAGAAAAAGATTCCTGCTTTAGTGACGTGGTACCTTCTAGTGATAGATCGGTTGAGGAGTTTGTTTGCTAACCCTGACGATGCAAAACTAATGAGTTGGCATGCTTCGCATGAGCACAAAAATGATGGCAAGCTTCGCCATCCAGCCGATGTAAAGCAGTGGCAAGATTTTAATGAGAACCATCAAGACTTTGCCAGCGAACCAAGAAATGTTAGGTTTGCACTGAGTACCGACGGAATGAATCCATTTGCTGAGAGGAGCAGCAAGCACAGCACATGGCCGGTGATTCTCACCATCTACAACCTTCCTCCATGGTTGATGCAGAAGCGAAAATACCTTTTGCTAACCATACTTATCTCTGGACCAGTCCAACCTGGAGTTGACATGGATGTTTTCTTGGAGCCCTTAATGGAGGAGATAAAAATGTTATGGATACAAGGTGTTGAAATGATGGACGAGTATCACAAAGATTCATTCACACTAAGAGCAATTTTTTTTGTTACGATCAATGATTACCCTGCTCTCTTCACAATGACACGGCAATTCAAGGGAAAGGTTGGATGTGTGGTGTGCATAGATGGAACCCATTATGTGTCCCTTAATGCATCTAAGAAAATAGTGTATATGAGGCATAGACGCTTCTTATCAAAAGGGCACAGGTACCGCCTAAAAAAGATGGATAAGTACTTCGACAATAATGATGAAAGGAACTCAGATGCACCATCAGGTAATAGCAAAGGCCAGAGAGTTTTCAAAATAGTGAGCAACATCAACTTTGTGTTCGGAAAGAAGACAAAGGATGGAAAACCAAGAAAGGATGTCACACTAACTCCAGGGGCAACATTCAAGAAGAAGTCCATTTTCTTCGAGTATTTGCCATACTGGAAAGAATTGGACATACGACACGCGATCGATGGTATGCACGTCTAGAAGAACGTGTTTGAAAGCCTAATTGGCACATTGCTAGATATCAAGACGAAGACAAAGGAAGGACTCAATTTACGCTTCGACATGGTACAGTTAGGTATAAAAAAAGAGCTTCATCCTGTTCTTCAAGAAAATGGAAAGTACCATCTCCCAGCAGCAAGCTACAACCTCAGCATAGATGAGAAACATGTGATGTGTGAGTGTTTGAAGAATTTGAAAGTCCCCTCTGGATTCTGCTCTAGTATACGAAGTATTGTGTCAATGAAAGACCTTACACTCACCAACTACAACTCACATGATTGTCATGTAATGCTGACTACTTTCCTCCCTATTGCAATAAGGGCTATCAATCCAGTGTTCTTGAAGATGGCAGTCACACGATTGTGCTATTTTTTCAATAAGGTCACATAAAAGGTAATTGACCGTGATGAGTTAGAATCCCTTCAGCAATTCGCAGTGGAGATAGTGTCACAGTTTGAGATGTGTTTTCCCCCATCATTCTTTGATATCATGGTGCACCTTGTGGTGCACTTAGTTCCTCAAATACAAGCATTGGGTCCCATGTACCCGCATGAAATGTGGACGTACGAGCGTTTTATGGCAATACTAAATGGCTATGTATCAACTCGTGCTCGTCCTGAGGCATCCATGATAGAGGGGTACTGTACTGAAGAGGCAATTGAGTCCGAAGGACCATTCTGCAATAGTGTCCTAAAAGACCAGGTCACAATAGGTTTGCCTCCATCAAGGCATGAGGGTAGGCTGCATGGAAGTGGGAGGATTGGACGGAAATCATTCATCCCGCCAGATTACAATACAGTCCTTGAGGCATATCACAGCATCTTACATCAGCTCTCGATTATGGAGCATTTGCTCAGTCAACACTTGAATGAGCTTCGAGAACATAATCCTGGGCAAACGAATGATTGGATAATGAAGGAACACAAGAAACAATTGTACACATGGCTAAGGGAGCATGATATTCCATCTGGGGAAACAATTGAGGAACAAACCATCAAGGCTTTGGCATCTGGACCATCACGGCAAGTGACAACATGGCAAACCTATGACATAAGTGGATTCACATTTCATACCAAATCCAAGGATAAAAAGAGCATGACACAAAATAGTGGTGTTCGATGCGAGGCCATAGACGACGAAACTGATGATATTATTACATACTTTGGGTTCATCGAGGACATATGGGAACTAGAGTATGGTACATTTCAGATCCCCGTGTTTCGATGTCAATGGGTAGAAGATAAACATGTCACAGTGGATAATTATGGGGTCAGAGTTCTTGATCTAAGTAAAGTGGGATACAAAGATGACCCGTGGATCCTTGGTAACCGTGCTGCACAGGTGTTCTATGCTGAACAGATCCTTTCTAAGAATGAGAAGAAAACTACTGACAAGCTGAAGCATGTAGTTTTTTCAGGAAAGCAACAAGCAATAGGAGTTGATGGTGTAGCGGATCTGGAGGATTTTAACCAGTTCAGCGACATGTCCCTCTTTGTGGATGACTATCCTGCTAAGATATGAAATGTTGAGCGAAGCATCTCACAAAGTTCTTTGCCTTGGGTGCGCGCTGATAGACAAGGAAGAATATTAACTGCCTAGATTGTATTTGTCATTCATCATGTAAACTCTAGTCATCATGTAATCTCACTCAAATTTATGAAACTATGTGTGAGACCTTTCGATTTCGATTTAGAACTACACTTTCGTAACGCTTTGTCAAATGCCACATAATTATGTTACAAATAATGTAGAAACAATATAATTATATTATAATATCAATACATAAATAATATATATAAACAACATAATTATGTTACAAATAATGTAGAAACAATATAATCATATTATAATATCAATATACAAAGAATATATAACACTAAAAATTAAAAAGAAATTTAGAAACAATATAATCATATTATAATATCAATATACAAACAATATATAACACTAAAATTAAAAAAGAAATTTAGAAACAATATAATCATATTATAATATCAATATACAAAGAATATATAACACTAAAAATTAAAAAGAAATTTAGAAACAATATAATCATATTACAATATCAATATACAAAAAATATATATAAACAACATAATATAATCATATTATAATATACATTAAATATATGGTACAAATATATTTTACATTAAAAATAATGTAGAAACAATATAATATACAAGTTATTTTACATTATGTTACAACAAATAATGTACAAACAATATAATTGAAAATCATTTCTACTGGCGGTTCACATAGCAAAACCGCCTGTAGAAATGCCGCGCATATAAAGGGCCGTGTCCAGCCCATGAAATTTTCCAAGTCCGAGGCGCCACGAAGTTTCAAACCTACGCCGTCAGGCTGCCCATTTTCGCCACCGCCGCCGCCGAGCTCGCCGCCGCACCGCCTCCGGTCTCCGCCGCCGTTGCTCCACGCCCGACCCCAAGCCCAGCAGGCATGCCCGCCCCCCCTCTCTTCTCCGACGTCCGCGCTCCGCCTCAGGTAACAGCCACCGCCGCAGCCCCGTCTCTGCCTCACCGCTGCCCCACAACCTCCCCATCGCAGCCGCCACCCCCTCCCCTCCCCTGCGCACCACCGAGAAGGTCCCCCACCCTCCCCTACGCAGCACGGGCACAGAACCCTCCCGTGCGCGAGGTTGAAGAAGATCCTGACGTGTGGGGCCCACACGTCAGTGACCATGTGATTTGTTTTTGGAATGATATTTGGAAAATCATAGTAAATGCTAGAAAAATCGTAAAATAGCAAATATAGACTTTTTGGAATCCTTGTAAAATTGTCTATCCAGTAGATCTATAATATGTCATGTTTTAGTTTGAAATTTTAGCTTTAAAAATAGATTTAAGCAGTTAGGTTTTAATTGCTTATTGTATTTGTCTTTTTCATAACTGTAGTAGTAGTGCTCAAATAAATATGAAATTATTGTGATATGCTTTTCATATGATATTGGAGGCCTAGTAATTGTTTCATGAATTTAGGAATAATAGATTAAGAGATATAAAAATAACTAATGCCCTATGTTGCTTTGCTCTTATTCTTAGTAGATTTGCATGTTTATATTGTTTGACTCAGTTAAGATGTGTTGCTTTGCTCTTATTCTTAGTAGATTTGCATGTTTATATTGTTTGACTCAGTTAAGATGTGAATCTTGCCTTAAGGTAAATATTTGAGTTGTAGTACTTTTCATAAGCTTTCCCAAAAGCTAAACAACACAATTTTTGGTTAAGCACATGTGTAGTTATAGTATTTTAAAGTAATGTTTAGAACAAAGTTCACAATTTAGTAAGCTTTGTTGAAAAGATGTAGCATACATATTTACTATTTATTAGTCAACGGTTGACTTAGAGTATTATCTTCAGTGTTCATACTATACTATATAACATTTCTGATAACATATATGCTTTAGAATCTTGCAATGACGACTTCTCCAAGTGAAAACACGGAGCAGGCACAAGGGTCCGGCCCTATGGACCAAGCACCAGGGTCTGGCCCCACCGTGTAAGAAAAAGGGTCAGACCACACCGAGAAGGCACCAGGGTCCGGCCCCATGATGCAAGAAAAAGGGTCAGACTGCACCGAGAAGGCACTAGGGTCTAGCCCCACCGTGCAAGAAAAGGGGTCCGACCGCACGGAGCAAGGAAAAAGGCCCGAGCACGCAGAGAAGGAACAAGGGTCCCACAACACGGAGCAGGCAGAAGGGTCACGTGAGTCAACTCCTTCGTACGAGACCTCGGTAAGCGACATTCCTGATCCTCGCATAGAGAGGAACGCCCGTCGTGAGTACGCACGTGACCCCGATTACAACCCAGAGATAGAAGAGGTGAATTACTCATTCATAATTATATGTTTCTATACTTTTATGCGCCTCGGTATATATGAAGAATAATACATGTCCTTATATGAATAGGAGGTGCTATCTCAATTGAAAGAAATGGAGGAAATCCTATCCCAAGAAGAAGTTGCACATGAAAGTGCACCTGAGCCGACGACGGAGACGACCACTGAGACCGGGAACAAAAGGAAACGAGGTAAAAGAGGATTGAATCAGTTCCCAAAAGTAACCTATAGAGTTACAGATGTCAGTGCGACTGGACAACCCTTAGCTCCAGCGGAGACCTTACCTAAGTGGCGTAACACACTCGATTTCTTAGTTAGGGACCATCTTGACATCACAGTCAGGGAGTGGAAAAATGTGGACAACAATGAGATCACAAGAATGTGGAACAGGCTGCTTACGAGGTTTGTTTTACCTCAGGGTTCAGAAGACCTCGTAAAAGAGCACACATTGAAGCAATGGGGGATCATGTTTAGGAATTACAAGTCTGAGTTGAATTCAAAGTGGGCAAAGAAAGGGTTGGACCCGACAAACAGGTATAAAATCACGGCTGGTCAGTGGGCAGTGTTTCTAGAGCAGAGGAATTCTGATGAGTTCAAAGCTTTGAGCGAATCCAAATCTTAACTCGCAAAAAGGAACAAGTACCACCACTACCTAGGCACAGGTGGTTACTAGCGCAAGCTTGCCCAATGGGAGCAAGAGGATGAAGCGCAGAGGGCTCAGGGTTTGCCGGCGCTCCCTGACCAACTTGGTCGCAGGGGCTCGCGGTGGGTTCGTGCTCGGGTACCGGCAAAGAATGCCAATTCTGGCTTGTCATTTGCTGACCCAATGGTCGAAGAGGCTGCGAAGAATATTTTCAAGGTGGCAGCTAAGCAGAAAGCAGGTGAATTTAAGCCACAAAGGGAGAAGGATGTTCTTACTGTTGCTCTGGGTAACCCAGAGCATCCTGGTCCTGTACGAGGTATCTCATCCAAGGAAGGATGGAAAGAAGGATTCGGACTAGAGTGGGAAGGAATGTATAGAAAACGTGATCGCTACAAGGAAGAATTGTCTAATTTTTTTAAGGAGGAGGCTAAGAAAGAAGTCGAACAGGTGATGAATAAAATGCTCTCCGATCCTCCTCCTGAGTTGATGCAGCGACTGGCGTCTGCAATGTCTAGCCAATTAAGTGGTCAGCCTCGCCAGATGCAGCTAGTGGTCGTCCGACAACATCACAACAGGCTCCAGTTGTCCCAAGTAGTGTCGCGTCTACTGGAAACAAGGACCGCTATCCAGTTGACGAGATTGAAAGTCCTGTTCGTTGCTCCCTAGTCATAAGGTACGGTCTTAACAATAATCGTACAAGGGAAGTAGCCACAGGACTTGCAACCCCGGGGCACCAGTTTCATGGTAGCGAAATTCCAGAGGACTACTGTAGGGTGGAAGTGCTGACAGTTGTCCAAGGATATGAGGATGACATGCTAGACATTCCTGGTCCTGAGGGTATTGAGAAGCTGGGACAAGCTATCAACAATTTCATTCTTTGGCCTCGACGAGACGTCCTGTTGTCTGAGGTACCACAACCTTCATCCCAAGAAGTACCACTGACTCAGGAGTCGTCCCTTCCAGATGTCGGTGGTACCATAACTCTTCCGAGTCCACCACCCTCTCCGATCTTCGCTCCACCATCCTCACCTATAATGCCTCACCCACCCTCCCCACCACCATCACCTAAACCACAACCTTCGCCAGCACCACCAGAATCTTCCACACCACCACCACCCAAAAATGCCGAGACACCATCACAACCAACCAAAGATGACGAGATGACACCACCGCCACCAAAAAAGTTAAAATTTTCGGTGCCCAAATTGATTTCTCCGTTCAAGCCAAGGAAGAGGAAGTCTGCTGGTACTGCCCTATTTTTGTCAGGAATTGCAATGAGCCGCACGACAAAATTAGTTGACTTGGCTGAGCACGAGAAGGCAGCGAAGAAGTCTGAACCAGCTTTTGTAAATATTAGGCCACCCACTAAAGATGATTATAAATATGTCCCTAAGAAATATGAGTTGGGTAGGCCTCTACTCACTTGGGATAAACTTAAAAAGGTCCCAGCTAGTGTAAAAAGGTTCCATGACTGGTATATGAGAGCATCTTCTGTTGGCATTGACACGATCAATGTAGATATACCAGCAGAGGCATTTAATAGTGATCATACAAGAGCAATTGTGACCATCGAGGACATGTGGTTAATGATGAACCTACAAAGACTCGACGTGCAGCTCATAACTGTGTTTGCATTGTAAGTGTCACTCATACAATGCTTTAAATTTGTGAGTTATTATTTGTGAGTTACATGAAATTTTAATACTAACATACAAGTGCACGTTGCAGAATGCAATATAAACAGCAACAGATGCGGTACGGTCCGGATCCAAGCACTAATGCGAATAAAAGGTCGCGTATATGAGCCCAATGAGGATATGTGAGGACGAGCACACTTTCAGGATCGGAAAATATCATGACTCCTTAAAAGGTTTGGATCCAAAAGAGCAGGAGGACGAAATAAAGAAAAGGGAAAAGAAACAAATAGCTAGTTACGGCCTCTACCTAGCCATGACAATGCTAGAGTTTCAAGACAGGGAATTAATATTCGCACCATATCACTTTAGGTAAGTGTCAGTTTGCATGCATCGTATTAATAGTTAAAATGCACACTTTGATCACAAAGTTCATTCTCTCATGGACCACTGGATTTGCTTAATGATTAATCCTAAGCATGGACGTTTGCATGTCCTAGACTCCGCAGACTATGAACCAACAACTTATGCACCATTCATTTCTCTCTTAGAACGGTAAGCTAAGTAAAATATGCATACAAATTTTTATAAGAGTTTGACAATAACTTGCAGAATATTTTTGATATCATAGGGCCTATAGGTATTATAAGATTAAAGGGGGAAAGTGCGAGTCAGGAATACAGGGGCAGCCTTTGAGGTTCTTTCATAAGTGGCCGGTACATATAAAAGTTTACCAAGTTATTCTCGCTAGCTATATACATAGAATACGCATCATGTTGCAACTCACAAATATGCTCTTTTTCTTTATATAGTGTCACAAGCAACCACTAGGATCGGTCCACTGTGGATTCTATGTATGTGAGTTCATGAGAGAGGGCGGAAGATATATGACTAACCCTTATAACGTAATTAATGCTCTAAGTAATTAAGGTTGTTAATTATGTATTATGAACATTAATAAATATATGATGTTTTCTAACTTCCTATGCAGCAAAAAGACTTTGAAAAGGCGAAGAGCATGAGTGAAGCCACTTTATACAACATAGTTGAGGATCTCTGCAATTTCATGTTGCAAGAAGTCATTCCTAGCGAAGGGAAATATCACGATCGGACCAGCGCCCTAGCAAAGCCTGAATACGGAGCGCTAAGGGAGATTAGTAGGCTAAAGCTAACTCGATCCGGTTATTAGAGCAGAGGTTTCAGAGGTGAAACCTCTAATGCATGTAACAGAAAAAACATGATGTGTGATCATGTTTTTAATTATTGTAACCTTATGTATAAAGTAACAGTATATATATATATAAATGAATTGCATGTTGCAATGGTTTACGTGATCTCTAGGCTTCACTAGTTTGAATATTACGTATATATATATGTTGTATGTACATATTAAAATATAAAATGAAAAAGGGTCTGGTGAGAAAATTTAGAATTGGGCGGGAGATTTAAAATTTTTAACACAGGCGGTTATATAATGAGAACCGCCTGTAGAAAGTTTATTTCTACAGGCGGGTTGAAAGGTCCTTGTTTGGTTTTGGTAACTGAGTGACAACGTAGGTGGACTAATAGTGTTTATGTGAGATACACAGGAGATTAGTCCATAGGTGATTATATGATGATGGAAGAGCTCATTGCATATGAGACATGACATGGAGTCATGTGACCAAAGTGGAGAAGATCAAGATGAGGCTTGGCTCGATGGACCGGTTGCAAGAGTGAAGGGCAAGTCGGAGGCTTTGAAGCAAGGGACCGCGTGTGACGGTGAAGCTTGAGCAAGACTTGGCGCCGATGGACCGAGGTAACGGTGAAGAGCAAGTGAGGTCAAGTAATGAGTACAAGGTCATTTGATTGTGGAATGTACTTGGTATACACATTTTAGTACTCAAATTGAACATCAAGATCAAACTCAAGATGAAGATGAAGTTTAAGTTCTAGTGACTATTGGAGATCATTTGGTAGAAAGAAAAGGACTTAAACAAGTAGAAAGAAAAGGACTTAAAGAAGGATTCTTGGTTACTCATCACATTAAGTCCATCACTTGAATCAATCAATCAAAGCAATTCAAGTGAGTATCAAAAATAGTTCTTTGGAGAGAGGCCACTTCTCCCTATGTGAGGGGCGTGCCGCCCGAGGAGTGGGTAAACCAAGTATGGTGCTTGGAAGGCTAACATGGAAGTGGTGATCTAAAGGACATTTGAGATGCTTAGTTGAAGCAATCAAAAGGATTGATCAAGAAAGCAAGCAACAACCCAAAAGAGAGCTAGTCATGTTATTTCAAGTGATATTCTTAGTAGTTCTCTCATGCAAGCAATGGTCAAAAGAAGAAGCAAGTCAACCACAACAAGATAGTGCACTTGATCATAAAATGGTTCTCAATTCATATGGGTGAAAATTTGATCTATCAATTGGTATCTATAATTGGTCTTCACCAAGCTTATAGTTGGACTTCACATTGCTATTTGGAGCTAAATTGGAATCTTATCGACTATCCTCTACTCCAAGATAGAAAGGTATCATTGTAATGTGCATGATCATTTCATCCCTTACTAGTATGCGGTTAGTGCATATAGTACATGCTTAATAGGATCATGCATGACAAATGAAAATTTTTCAATTCATAGCCTACCACTATTGCTTGAATGATTAGTTGATCTAGTGGTATGTATATGAGTTTGTTCATGAGCTAGTGAACCCAAGTACTTGATCTATTTTGGATTGTTAAAAAGTGACAAGTACAACATTGGCAATATAACCCTTAATGTGAGGTGTGAAAAAGCTTGTCATTGGTTCAAACCGGACTTGGAAGCTTAGGCAAATCAACATAGTTCAAGTCAACAATTAAAAGCTCATGATGATTAGAGTACAAGGACAAGACAACAATGCAAATGGATATCTAGACTTAAAAGTTTCTTCAATTGGTATCCAACAAATGGTACTCATGATGATGATAGCAAATGTTCAAGATAGCAAACAAGTGGTTCCATACTAGAAGACCTTAATTGGTAGAAGAATCCCATATGATATCGGACAAGATAATCCAAATTTCACATTTATACATATGGTATCTATCATACAAGAAGGTGGTTCCACAAGTGATCCTCAACTTTAAGTGATCATCAAGCAAAGAAAGTTCCCTCACCAACAAGATTGACAAGTGAATGACCCATGCTATGACATAGGGGGAGTGCCCCACCAAATGGTATCAAGGTCAAAGATCCTATGTGGTATCTCAAGAGCAATTCAAGTAATGTCATTCCAACACATGGTGATGTCCATCAAAAATGCAAGATTCAAGCCTCAACCATCTATCCCAATGCAATCCTTTGTCACAATGAGATTCACATTTTTACAATTGGTATCAAGTGATTTAATTGATATCACACCTTTTATGGAAATTGATGACAAAGGGGGAGAAGTTGGAACAAAGATATGATCATGGGATAAGTTGGACAACAAAATATATATTTCAAGGGGCAGAGATCAAAGATGGACATGGACAAGGGAGCACCATTAAAAGAAAAGATGATGGATCATAATTCTTGGACAAAAGAGAAGCACACAAGTAGGGGGAGCAAGCTCATGAACCTTGTTTGTTTGCATTTGATTTGTGCATATTCATATGCTTGCTTGCATTGCATAAGTTTTTAAATTCAATATGCATGCTTGTGTGGTGTATGCTAGTTATAGAACTTGATTGATGATATGATAACTAGCATGCATAGGTTGGTAGCTAGACTTGTGTTTTTCAAGTAAAAACTAGACCCTTGCTTATAATGTTGATCTCACGGGGTTTCTAGTGTTTTTGTTGTCTAGCTACACATGGTGCTAAGGATGGTGTACAATTGAATGCTTCAAATGCTATCGAATTTGGTATCGAGCTACAAAGGTTTATTCTATACACCTTAGCACTTAGTAGGGTTTTATGGTGCTTATCCAAATTTTGACGTAGATCTTAAATGTTGGATAAGTAGCATAAAATCCAAATCAAGTTAGCAATTTACACTTGTGTGAAGTGCTAGCTTGAAAAAGCTTTAATTTCCATATCTTTGTAGAGTTGTCATCAATTACCAAAAATGGGGAGATTGAAAGGTCCTTGTTTGGTTTTGGTAATTGAGTGACAACTTTGGTGGACTAATAGTGTTTATGTGAGATACACAGGAGATTAGTCCATAGGTGATTATAGGATGATGGAAGAGCTCATTGCATATGAGACATGACATGGAGTCATGTGACCAAGGTGGAGAAGATCAAGATGAGGCTTGGCTCGATGGACCGGTTGCAAGAGTGAAGGGCAAGTCGGAGGCTTTGAAGCAAGGGACCGCGTGTGACGGTGAAGCTTGAGCAAGACTTGGCGCCGATGGACCGAGGTAATGGTGAAGAGCAAGTGAGGTCAAGATCGATGAACCAATACGGTCACGTGATGATATGAAGTGGAGCATATCATTTGGTGATTGGATGGTGCATGTGTTGCATCAACATTGGAGGAGATGGAATGGAAAGCGTAAGGCAAAGGTATAACCTAGGGCATTTCCATTTCACCGGTCATAGGTGTGTAGAGAAGTTTATGACCGGATTTAGGATAGATGGCCGTACTATCAAGAGGGGCAAACTTGTTTGCATATCGGTCATCTAGTGCCACTTGAGTGATCTAACTTTGCATACGTGTTAGGATCGAGTGGCGTGGCAAGTTGAGAGGCTAACTCCTATGGGAAAATGTTTATGAAAATGCTAACACACTTGCACATGGTGGTGTACTCTTGGTGGTGTTGGCACATTTACAAAGGAGGTGGAGTTCCTAGGGTTGAGAGGGGTGTGGGTTCCTCTCTCCCTTTTGATTCGGCGCTTTTGAGAAAATTAAGTGCATATTTTCTATTGCGCCGGTGGGAATGTTTGGAGAAGTCGCGGGACACCGAACGCTCAGTGCGGAGGCACCGGACGCTGGCCTTTAGCGTCCGGTGGGCTGTCGGGTGTAGCAGAGTGCACCGGTCGTACCGGAGAGAGTCCGGTGCTCAGCGTCCGGTGTGCGAGTGTCTTGGCGACCCTCTCTGCGCACGAGTCCGGTGAGCACCGGACGCTCGGGGTGCGTCCGGTGGCTTGCATCCGGTGACCCTGCGAGTTTGCGGAGCTCTCTGTGCACGAGTCCGGTGAGCACCGGACGCGTCCGGTGTGGACTTGTTGAGCGTCCGGTGGTGCTGTGCAGGCGCGCGTGTGCAGTAGCCGTTGGCGGCAACGGTCGAGTTCAAACGGCTAGTGACACGTGGCTGACGCCTGAGCACCGGACGCTGGGAGTTGGGCGTCCGGTGGCTCCCTGTGAGCGTCCGGTGCCCACGTGTTTTGCCCAGTGAAGGGGTAACGGATAGTTTAGCCCTTGGGGCTATAAATAGAAGTGGTGGCCGGCCTTGGCCGGTGCTGAGCACCCTTGGGACTTAGTGTCCATGCTTGGGGAGTGCTAGTGAAGCCTCTAACTCACATTTGCTTGATAGTGTTCATCCGATTGTGTGAGTGAGCGATTCTAGTGCGTTGCATTGAGAGATTGCATCGAGTGGCACTAGGTGTTCGTGTTGCAAGCCGGTGGTGCTTGTTACTCTTGGAGGTTGCCACCTCCTAGACGGCTTGGTGGCTTGTGACTCCGTCGAAGCACGCAAGGAGATTGTGCGGTGCTCCGGAGAAGAGATTGTGAGGGGTACGGTGCTCACCCCGCGGGGATCGCGAAGAGCAACTCTAGTTGAGCGAGACGTGAAGAGCGACAAGTGGTCCGACCGGATCAAGTGCTAGAGCTTGTGGTAAGCACTCCACATGGGAGAGTGTGACTTGCGGGTCACCACTAGCAAGAGGACCGGCGACAACCTTGGAGCTTGTCTCAACGGGGACGTAGCTTGGTGGCAACCAAGTGAACCTCGGGAGAAAATCTTCGTGTCAACTTTGTTCTTCCCGTTGGTTTGCAAGTCCCTAACACAAGCTTGTTTTTACATTCATATACTTGTGCTTGTGTAGTTGCTCTTGTAATTAGTTAGCTTGTGTAGCTTGCTAGTTACCTTCTTGTTTGTGTGGCTAGAAGTAGTTCCCCTTGCGTGACTAATTTGGTTTGTGTAACCTTGTTAGTCACATTGCTTAGTTTGTGTAGCTAAGTAAGTTGCGCTCTCTAATTTGGCATTAGTTACCTTGTTTTTGAGCTTGCTAGTGAGCTTAGGCTTTGTGCGTTTTGCCTCACTAGTTTGTGTAGGAGCTCCCCCGGTTTGCAAAGTACTAGTTGCATAGGTTTGTGTGACCTTGCTTCTAGATTTGGTTAGGTGAGCTCTTGCTAAGGTAGCACCTTGTTCGCTTGTTTAGGATCTTTTACAAGGTGCTAGAGAATTTAGATAGAGGGGTGTAGTCTTGGCTAGACCGATAGTTTTAATTCCGCATTTGTTTCGGTTAGCCGGCGTGATAAGTTTTAGAAAGGACTATTCACCCCCCCCCCCTCTAGTCCGCCATCACATCCCTTCACGGGTTGCATAGCTGAATCGTCTGTAGAAATCTATTTCTACAGACGGTTCTAAGTTACCCGCCTGTGGAAACCCTTGATTTCCACAGGCACCCAACGCAGGCGGTTCTCCAAACCGCGTGTGAAAAGGGGTTGGGAAACGCCTGTATAGTGCTTCTGTGTACTAGTGCATGATTCAAAGGCCGAATACATTTATTTACTAATGGGATTTAATGATTAATTAGGCCTATTAGTAAAGATGGCCTATTAGTAAAGATAAAAGTTGCAAATCAATTAGTATCCTATCGCTAGTTGACGTGAAGGTGGGGAGTTTCTCTTCCTATATATATATGTACCAATCTTTTTGACAAAGCACACAAAAGATTACCATAATCGGAGTCTATAGTTTGGGAATCCAAGGTAGTAAAAATAGATTTTTCTTCAAGAGTGGCCTTCATCCGTCAGAGTCCTATCATATTCCTTAGCGTGCGTGCGATGCAACCATGTGGACGTGGCGGCATGACGTTGCTGCGGACAGCGGCGACCTTGCGAGCACAACCATCGGCGTGGCCTCAGGCAACTCTAAGCAGCAGCCGAGTAGCAAGGGACGAGCCATCCTCCGTGCCTGCTCCCTCTCGGCCATGGCTATCCACACAGTAAGAGCAACTCCAACAGATATGTTATTCATGTTGTCTAGGCTATTTTTATATTTTTAAAGCAAAAGTTAAACTCCAAGAGATGTGCTATCTGGTTTGCTAAAATAGCAAGTTTGATATTCCTAAACTTTCACTTGTCATATATAGCATGTCGTCCTCACTAGCTATCCTATACAAAAGTTGTTGTGGAACTCTATGCTTTGAGTGAGTTTTTTATTTTACACAATGGCTAAATCTTGTTGATTTGCCTAAGGAGCAGGGAGATAGAAGATACACCTATATATGAGTATGCTTTTGAGATGTCTTTAATCACTGCTTATTTATTTATTTTAACTCCGATTTGACCCATTAAAATTGCATTAGATTCGTATTAATGAGCTCTACATGTTAGTAATACTATTTTCTCAGTTTAAAACTTTTTATTTTCGTGACCCTAATTAATTAATTATTTTTCTAAATGAAATCTTAGAAAATTCATAACTTTTCCGTTTTAGCTCCGATTTTCGTGATCTTTACGTTCGTATGATCGTAGCGATGCGTAGAATCTTTTTATAAACTTTTCATACTGTTTTTTTATGATTGGTGTACTGTTCTAATTGTAGTTTTGTTTGTTTCGTGTATGTTTGTCTTCGATTGTTGTGTGTTGGTGATCGATGATCGAGTTTAGATGGAGAGCAGTTTTTTGGTGATCAAGATCAGAGCTTTGGCAACAAATAGGATCAACAGAGTTAGCAAGATCAGCAAGAGCAATTGGATTAAGGCAAGTATAGCATTTGGATTTTATTCTGTGGCCATGATCTGTGACTAGATTAATGTTAAGTAATAAATGATAAAAATGACTTTTAGCCACTTGATGATTTATCTGTAAGTGATAACTGGGACAACAGTGCAACCATGAGGGATATAATGGCTCTGGCTTTATCTCAGTATGAAGACTTTTTCTAGCATGTTAGAGGTTACCCGAAAGGGTGGAGGGGCTGAACCGTTTTGGGTATAGTGTGGCCTCTGTCTGTATGTGTATAGGCTGCGAGTCATTGTGCCATCGGAAGTGGGGCTCTATATCTGCGCGCAAAGAAAACCTTGCAGCCCTAACATGTTAGACGAACTTTTGAAAGGCTTCATAGTGATCCCTGCCGACCTCCCTAGGAAGGGGGTTAAGAGACTCGCGACCTCGGGTGAAAGGGTAAATCATGACTCGTGGGTAAAGATGTACAACCTCTGCAGAGTGTTTAAAATTGGTATACTAGCCGTGCTCACGGTCAAGAGCAGCCTTGGGGATTCTTGCATCAACGGTGATGATTCTTGTGTGTTAAATATGCTCATTATTTATTATTTAATTCTCTACATTATTTATGTCACATTGATCATGAGATTGTGGGATCTATACAATCTAATTGCTACATTTGTTGAGTTCGACATGGACTCACTCTTGCTATTTCCCCCAAATCTCAGGAGAAGTTTAGGCTTGTGATCAACCAGTCAGTTGGGTCCTGTAGAAAGAAGTTAATACCCGAAGTTGGAGTTGTCTATCCGCTGTTTGCAATTAAAGGTTATCTCTTTTATAAGTACGTTATATGTTTATGCATTGTCTTTTGATATTACCCCTTATTTGTAGCTATATGTGAGATTTGACTTCTAAGACTCACATATGGTGCATATCTGGTTTTATCCTTAAAATCGGGTATTACATATTTAGATTATACCTCTCTTAATACTTAAAATAAATTTTCTATATAAGTGCTTTGTTGAAGGCTAAGAGACTTATTTTAAGTTTAGGTCTCGTAAAACGTCACCTATCGGAGACCGAAGTCTTGGTTAATATTATCTAATCATGGACTAAGTAAGTTAAAAGATTCATCTCGTGATTTACAAGCAAACTACATAATTAGTTTATGTTTTCGTCTATATTTAATATTTTATATATATGCGACGGAAAATCTTAAAAAGTTGTTGATTTTTGGATTGAAGTAAACAAGGCGGATGTTAGTCCACCGGCTGAGTAACAGTAGCGCTGCCTGAGATGCCCCCATCGCTGTCGCCGTTCCATCTTGTCTCTCCCTCCAGTTCCCGGCGAGTGCGGTAGCGCTCGACGCTAGGCGCTAGGTCCGTCACTGTCGCCGTTCCATCTTGTCCCTCCCTCCCGCTACCGGCGAGTGAGGTACCTAGCGCTAGACGCTAGGCGCTAGGCCCGTCGCTATCGCCGTTCTCCTTCCCGCTCCCGCCGATTGCGGCCACACTTTTGTGTACCCGTCGAGTGTAATGAACGCGGGTTTCAGCTCGTGGGTGCGCGATTCCATACACGTTGCCACCCCACTGCTCCCAAGCCGCAAGCTTCACAAAAGAAGGGGCCAGCCCACTACGGAGTACGGAGTACTACCGCTGCACAAAAGAAGGGGCCAGCCCACTACGGAGTACTACTCATCATCCACATTCATTCGCTTGGCTGCTTGCTGCGCGCATCCACCTTCTGTTGATTGATTCATCTAGTCCGCCACTGTTCATCGATTCATCTGGCGCGCAATTGTTCATCCATTCAGCCACAGTCGTCGGCAGGGGTGGAGCCAGAAATTATGCATAGAGGAGGCCAACCATAAAATCCAATTTGTCAAAATTGTGTACAACCGATGACTGCCTAGTTTAATACATCGACTTGACATAGTGCTGGCATTTTCTATGTGTATTTAGAATCAAATGTGTTATTCTTTCGGTAGCCGACGATAAACCCTTAACAACAAGATGTTTAAAATGATTTCGTAAACCTTAAGATCTATGTCTCAATTATTCTAAGGTGCTTCATAATATTATCGAGTTATGTTTTGTACTTCTTCCATCCTAAATTATTAATCATTCTAAAAATTTTGGAGAGTCAAAGTATCTCAAATTTGACCAAAATTATAGAAACTATTGTAAAGATTTATATAATCAAAATAGATATATTGCGAAAATATAATTAATGAAGAACCTAATAGTACTTATAATATAATTAATGAAGAACCTAATAGTACTTAGTTGGTATCATATATACTATTATCTTACCAAATAAATTTGATTAAATTTATGATGCTTTGACTCTCCAAAATTCTTGAAATGACTTATAATTTACAATGAAGAAAATACAATTTCATTATCTATAGGACATTAATAAGTATATATGATAAATTCTTATATTTCTCTCGTAACATAAATAAAAAATATAAATTTATACTATAGTAAAAGTTTTTGGGGACATATGTTAGGGGGGCCATGGCCCCTGCCAGCCCCCCCTTGGCTCTGCCACTCGTCGGATGGTCCATCTCTTCCCTGCACAACTGTTCATCCAGTTGCCGTGTCGGGTGCCTCTGTTCATCCACCAGAAGCAAGAACACACGTTCCATTGACCGTGTCGGGGCCGTATGTGTTGGGTGGTCGATCCTTCACTGTGGCCCATCCTCTGTTCATCCACTAGAAAGAACACACTTTCCATTCACTGTGCTCCCCTGTGTGGTCTAAAAGCAAGAATACAAAAGGTTAGTTCATATTCAGCTCACCTCTCACGTTTAATTATAAGGATACTTTCATAAGTGGTTTGGCCTAGCACTGAGGTGTTGGAGAATGCAAATAATCCTTATTATAACCATGTGAAGGGTCAGTAACATTACGGGAATCCAATGTACAAAAAGACATTTTTAAATACTTGAAAGGACGTGTTTTAGTGTTGTCACCCCCATAAGAAATTGTTCGGTGTTGCAGGCTACAGTTACCACCACACGGGATTTGTCACTGCTGCATAGGCCACTGTTTATGTAAGGCGGTGCCAGAAATTATGCATAGGGGAGGCCAACTATAAAATCCAATTTGTCAAATTTGAGTACAACCGATGACTGCCTAGTTTAATTCATCGACTTGACATAGTGCTTGCATTTTCTTTGTGTATTTAGAATCAAATGTGTTATTCTTTCGGTGGCAGACGATAAACCCTTAACAACAAGATGTTTGAAATAATTTCGTAAACCTTAAGATCTATGTCTCAATTATTCCAAGGTGCTTCATAATATTATTGAGTTATGTTTTGTACTTCTTCCATCCTAAATTATTAATCATTCTAAAAATTTTGGAGAGTCAAAGTATCTCAAATTTGACCAAAATTATAGAAAGAATTGTAAAGATTTATATCATCAAATAGATATATTGCAAAAATATAATTAATGAAGAACCTCATAGTACTTAGTTGGTATCATAAATACTATTATCTTACCATATAAATTTGATTAAATTTATGATGCTTCGACTCTCCAAAATTCTTGAAATGACTTATAATTTACAATGAAGAAAATACAATTTCATTAATAAGTATATATGATAAAATTGTTATATTTCTCTCTTAACATAAATAAAGTATATAAATTTATACTAATAAATTTTTTTGGGGACATATTGTTAGGGGGGGGCATGGCCCCTGCCAGCCCCCCCTTGGCTCCGCCACTGTATGCAAGGGTACTCGTCTTCTCCTACGAAAACAAAAACATTTTCAATGCAAATAAAAGCTCCACAAAGATCATGAAAATATTCTCTAATTTTTCACAAAATGTGTGATTACTTTGATAAAAACGAAAGCAAACAATCCAAATGGTTCATTAAGAGTCAATAGTAAAAGTACTTATGGTGGTTCTGGGTACTTATGGTGGTTATTGTGGTCTAACTAAACTCCCTCAATAGACCAAAACATGCTAATCACCTTAGAGAATGTTTAGACACAATGGCTATTCACTAGAGACATTTAAACAAAACAAAAACAATGGCTATCCAGCGGTGACCCGCTGGTCATGCACGTGCTTGCTGAGGTGCTGCCTCCACATGTGTCCGTCGAGATGTCGTAAAGGTGTTTGATAATATGCTTGGCTTTGTTCAGTTTACAAAAATTTTTGGATTTCAATAATGTAGCACTTTCGTTTTTATTTGACAAACATTGTCCAATCGTAAAGTAACTAGGCTTAAAAGATTCGTCTCACAATTTACAGATAAACTGTGCAATTAGTTTTTATTTTTATGCATATTTAACTGTGCAATTTAGCCTTTTTTCGCTGGGGTGTGGTGTGTGTGTTCGCTTATATACTTGGGCTTTTCTACCTTAATGACATGAAAAGTGCTGCATAAGAGGAAACGAGAATTGGGAGCATATAAAATGAATAGGGTTGTCTATAGTCATATTGACAGCTTTTTCCAAAATATTTAGATGCAATCCTACTTTTTGGGGACTGTTAATTACAGAAAAAACCAATTATACATGAACTTTCTGTGTTTGGTTCTTGGCAGAAACCATGCATCATCTAGCTGCAAACAACAACAAATGGGAATAATTGATAGGATCATTTTGATTAGCTTTCTATATTTCAAAAAAGGGAATAATTGATAGGATGTAACACCCAAAATTTTGGATTTCAATTAATAGGAGTTAATTAGATTTATTTGAGTGTTTTTTTGAGCATTTGAATCTAGCAAATAAATAATTTTTGTCAAAATTAAAAATTCATTACAAGTTTAGAAACTGTATATGCATTCATGCTGGAGCATAGTTATTTTTGTGCTGTTTGTCTGTTTTCATTTTATTTATTCTTTGCTCAAAATTGTATTTGGAAAAGGTTTTTGGAAAAGAAAACAGAAAAGGAAATAAAAAAGAAAGAAAAAAAAGCCCTAGCCGACCCCCCCCCTCTCACCCCGCGCGCGGCCCAGTTCTCCAACCGGCCCATCGGACCAGCGCAGCGCCCTCTTCTCCGTTTCCTCTCTGACAGCCTGGCCCCGCTTCTCTCTCTCACCGACTCCTTGGCCCCACCCGTCAGCAGCATCTCCTTCCCCTATTTCTAGTCGTGTGCGAACAGGACTCGGCCGATAGTCCCGTGCCGAATCCCACCCCTAGAAAACCGCGATTCTCTTGCCAAACGCGCGAACCGAGGCCCTATAAAGCTCCTACGACCCCACCGCGACCTTCCTTTACCGTTTTCCGCACCTCGGGAACCCTAGCCGTCGAGTTCATTGAAGTTTGGATCTCGCCGAAGACCCCATCCTTTCCCCGTCGCGACGCGAGCTTCTCGCTCTCTCTCAGCCCGACCAAAGGCGCTAGGTGAGTTCGCGGGCTGCTCCTCTGTCTTCCCGTGCCCGCGGCTTGGTTTTTGGTGGACAGAATCGCGAGAACACAGGCGCCGGCGAGCTTAGCGGCGGCGCAAATGGTGCACCACCGCGCCGGAGATCAGGAGCCGGCCGGCCCGCCGCCAGCGCCCCCCCTGCGCGATGTCAACCGTCCGATTGAAGATCTGCGGCCGAGATTAGAAGATAACCCTTCGCTGCGGAATTTGTTAAAGAGCCCCTGGGAAACTTGTGTTTTAACCCGCGGTGCCTGGCGCCCTGGAGGAGTTTACGTTTTCCGGTTTTAAAAGCGTATTCCTGGCTGAAACCTAAATGCGCTTTCCAGAAATTACAGTTTTGCCACTGATTTTGTTTTGCTTATAAAATATTCATTTTAACTCCGTTTTAATCCATTCAAATTTTGTTAGGTCCGTATTTACATGCTCTACATGTTAGAAATATTAGTTTACTGTTTTGAAACTTTTTAATTTCCTGGTGCTATTTAATTAATTATTTCTCTATAGGAAATCTTAGAAAATTCATATCTATCACGTTTTAATTCCGATTTTCGTGAACTTTACGTTTGTGTGATCATAGCGTTGCGTAGAATATTTTTATAAACTTTTATCTTTGATTTCTCACTGTTGGGGTAATGTTCTAATTATAGCTTGTTTACTTCGTGTATGATTGTCTACATTGGATTGTGTGTTGTTGATTGATGTTTGGGAATAGACGGTGAGCCGTACGTTATTGATCAAGACCAAGCTTTTGAAGACCAGCAGGCTCAGGAGAGCTTTGATCAAGGCAAGTATAATTGGGGATCATCCTTGTTACCTATTCACTTATAACTACATATATCTCATATGCATGCTATCACCTTGTCGACCTTAGCGAAATCATAGATGATTGTTACCTGGAATTTCTTGCTATGCATTTGTTGTAGATGTGCTAGTGCTTGATATAATCTATGATATTGTAAGATGATTAATAGCTATGCAATGAACATAAAAGAATGACGAATGACTATATGAGATCTTGTCTGTAAGTGATCACCGGGACAACAATGCAACCATGAGGGCTATAATGGCTCTGGCTTTAGCTCAGTATGAAGCCCTTTTCTAGCTTGTTAGAGGTTACCCGAAAGGGCGGAGGGGCTGAACCGTTTTGGGTATAGTGTGGCCTCTGTCTGTATGTGTATAGGCTGCGAGTCATTGTGCCATCGGAAGAGGGGCTCTATATCTGCGCGCAAAGGAAACCTTGCGGCCCTAACATGTTAGACGAACTTTTGGAAGGTTTCATAGTGATCTCTGTCGACCTCCCTAGGAAGGGGGTTAAGAGATTAGCTACCTCGGGCGAAAGGGTAAATCATGACTCATGGGTAAAGATGTACAACCTCTGCAGAGTGTAAAACTGGTATACTAGCCGTGCTCACGGTTATGAGCGGCCTTGGGGGTTCTTGCTGCGCCGACGATGAGCTTATTAAGTTGTTATGTTCATTTGATTATCGTTTATGCTAAGAATTAATTATGCTTACACTTGATCATGTGATTAATGGATTATTTATGCTACCTTGACATTTGCTATTTAATTATGAATATGCTATCCACCATTAAAAGCTAAATGCAGTCAATACTTGTTGAGTACGATATGTGCTCACTGTTACAATTTCCCAACACCTCAGGATATGATAATAAAGATGACTTGAATGAGGATTACCGTTATGAGTACTAGGCTTGGAGTCAACCAGTCAACAATGTCCCTGTGTGGAGCTTCCGTCGAGAGCGTTGTTTACTTTATGCTATCATTTTTGTATGAGACTATGTGATATATTATATTCCGCTATGTAATAAACACTGCAATGGTACATTCGAGATTTGTCTACTTATGTGTGCGACTGTTCCTGGGGCACATATGAGTCTTTTATGCATCATATTTTGTTCTTAAAATATGGGTGTGACATAGGATCATTTTGATTAGCTTTCAATATTTGAATACATGAGATTATGTATGGGTACCACAAATTATCATTGAAATATACTGAGAGAAGTACAAACCTCTGTAGGAAACCGTCCACCATCAAACTATTTCCAATAGCAACCTGCACACAAAGTTATAAAATATAAAAAAAATGTAGTATCAATGGAGGACGAGTCTGGGCCTAAGATCATATGAATACTTCCTTTTCAAATTAATACAAAATCTTCATGCTTCTGGAGGAAATTAATCTGTTGAAGGGTTTTTAAAACCATCAAAAAAAATTATAGGACACTTCTTTTCTTTGGCATAGACACTGGAACAGTATAAGTGTTATTGCACGAAGACAATAGGAATTGGTCTAAATGTCCATGGAACTTACAAATTTGGGGTCAAATTTTCTTCATATTAATGTAGATAGGATTAAAGAAAACACATCTATAACAAGGTTTAAACATTATTATAGGAATAATTTTCTATTAGATATGCTTCTTATGTAGTACTTATTTGGGCAATAGTTGTTAGCTTTAGAATGCAAACAAGAATTAAATCATTAGTTTAACCAGTAAGATCATTGGGATTTGACACCTAATATTTTTAATCTTTTTTTTTACAATTACTACCACTTTTTTGTCCACAGACTTTTTTTTGTGACAGATGGAGACTGCTCAGAAATAGATGAATGCATTTGTCAGCATTATTGTTTTTTTGGAATGCACCATTGGAGATTGCCTTTGGCAATTCAACCTTTATATTGCAACTACCATTGTTCTCGGATCCTTCTTGGAAAAATTCATAAAACTGATATGTTTTATGGTGAGATGATAGGAGTCATTGAGCTTTTGAGGTAAATAAATCTCTGTACTACTCATTCTCTCGTACTACCTCTGTACCACTCATTCCCACAAATACCCTTTCTTCTATATTTGGTTCCTAATTCTTATTTGAACACTTTTAACAGGGCCAATTGGAAAAATGAGAACCATACATATGTGACCACCATGGATTCTATCAAAATAAAAACAGTATTTATGAAGGAGAATCTGCGTTATCATTTGCATCTATCCATATTGGCCTCATTGCTATCTGTGTTGCTATCATTTTTGGTGTCCGCTGTAAAACCACCAGTGAGAGAACTTATTATATGGTTTGTCATAATAGCATTTGGCACTGTGGTCCAGTTTTTCAACTTGAGCATGATCAAATTGATGAAGAAATATCCGCTAGTGAAGATAATACCTTTGATTTTATTCCCCGTCACTGTTCCATTCTTAGGAAAGTTGAATCATTTTCACTATGAATATGTGTCACTATTTTTAGGGCATCTGCTCATAACATATATGCTACTTTTATGTTCCAGCCAATTCCCATCGGCCCTGATCTAGCTCATTGGCTGGGTGCCATTGTTAATTGCCTCACTGCCACTATTCATGCTATCCCCAACTGGCTATCTCAAATCCCTTTTCCTCAATGGATCTGGGCTGTTCGTTCTTGGTTCGATAAGGAACGATTGGTCTGTTTGATATCCATTTTGTTGATGGTTGTGGTGATAGATGAGTGGAGGGATTCCGCCTTGATTCTGCTATTACTAATGCTCGGCCTGAACAACCTTCAATTTTCTTATGCTATGGCGCGTATACAACTGTCCAGCATGCGCCTATCTACATTGTAATATACCGAAAGCCAGCTAACAGTCATGAATATGTTTTATATAGCAGTGGCTTGTCAAGGTGGTTGCTACATTCTAGCTTGCATCATGAACTGGGTGGTCTCCCCTTTCTTCCGAGCATCACTAGCAAAACAATGCCATCTAAGGTACAAAATTGGGGTTGAATGCATAAATGCTTTTATATAGAAATATATCAAAAGCATAGGAAGGGGGCTGAAAATGGTTTCACACTGATAGCTTTTTCTATTGAGTGCTTAGAGTCGGCCTCAACATCTCCACACAAGAAGTCTCTTGGTATCCAAATCCTCAATTCTATTCTTGGACAAAATCCAGACAACCAAGGGTTTGATCAAAATTCTGATCAAAATGGTGGGCTCCAAAAATCCACAATACACCCACATGAGATTGCTTTCATCAGAAGTACTTTCTCATATAGCTCAAAAGATAAACATTTCCACCATTCCTGGCACTATGGAAATAGTCACTACCACAGACCTGAATATCCTTGAGGGTCAAAAACACTCAAGGAAAGCCCCAAAACCGCCAAGAAAATAAATATTGGCGGCTAGCACTCAGGAAATGGCCGCCAAGGGTAGAGAGACAAGGAATAGCTATTCCCTTGAGTGCTGGCCGCCACAAATCATTTTCTTGAGGGTTCAGCCGCCAAGGAAGCACATAAGTGGTCAGGTTTTGAACAACGCCAAGGAAAAGTAACAAGACTCAAGGGTATGCATTTTCTTGAGGGCTGACGACACCCAAGGAATATGGTTAACCCCCAAGGATATATATTTGCTTGAGGGTTTGTTACCGCCAAGGTATTTGTTGGCCCCCCAAGGATATATATATTCTTGAGAGTTTGTTACCGCCAAGGTATTTGTTGAGCCCTCAAGGATATACATTTTCTTGAGAGTTAGTACCATCAAGGTAACACAAATGAACCGTCAAAAAATAGCTTTATCTGACACCCTCAAGGAAAATCCTTGAGGATTTTGATCCCCATTTGTGTTTCCTTGGCAGCTGACACTCAAGGTAATGTATGGTACAGAGGGTTAAGTGGCCAAGAAAATATTGATCATTCATGGTAAATATAGACAGGAACAAATATTAGGATAGATGCCACAATTAAACTAAACCATTGCTAGATTAGATAACACATTCAATATCCACTAGTTCATTACATGTCCATTTTGCAAATATAAGTCTTAGGTAGCTAGCAACAGTGCATCATCCTACATGTCAGCAGGATAGCAGCACCTACACAAGGCATAGCAGCACCTACACAAGGCAAATACTACACACACTTCATAAGGCAATGTTGCACTTAGTAAAAGATCAGCATAATATCATCCTAGTCCTACCAATCAGTAAACCCAAAAGAATGTCCACATCCCATTTGTGCAGTCACTTGGATGCATAGTCACTGCTCAGTAGAGAGATGATCATCATCGCTTTGGGAGGAATTGTCATCATCACCATCTTCAAGGCAGCCATCGTCATCATCGTCCTCAGTGTGGTCATCATCACCGTCTTCATTGGAGTACTGGACATGATTGTTGCCTTGATGGTAGCTACAGTCATCACCATCGCTTTCATGGTAGCTGTAGTCATCGTCATCGTCGTCTTCATCATCAATGTTGTTGTTGCTGCGCCTTTCATCAACAGAATGAGAGCCTCCATATGACCCAGTAGCCTGCAAAAGGCAATATTGAAATATTTTTCTACAGTTCTGGAACATAAAAGTTTGGTCTTCAATCTCTAAGAGCCTAATATGAACCATCAAATAACTGAGGGATGTTTTGCTCTATTATTAAAACAACTAGTAGATGAGAACACTAAAAATAGGCATCTGCCAATCAAAAGTTTTCTTCGCTACCTTACCATGAAAATAAAACTTAAAAATGGCAGTTTTAATCAACAGGAACCCACTTGTTCACTGCTGCAACTCGTATTGGCATTCTGCCACAAAACAATATTAATTCTCTATGTGAATTGTGATTGAAATATAGATTATGAATTGCACAAATAAATTCAATAAATAATATAACCTGGCGACGACGGGCATCAAGGTCTTGTAGACGTTGAACCAGTTCAGCAGGTGGTTCTACTCCTATCCGATCAAACACAGTCTGCAATTGAAAGTATCCAAATGAAATTGTATGCTTAGGACATAGTAATTACAGATACAATGGAAAAATTATTACCTTGAATAGCTCACGATGGACTCTATTTTCCTCAGCGAGTATGTCATTATTCGTTTTCAATCTTGCATTTTCTTGTACCACAATTTCATAATGATCAGGATCAGGTGGCCTAACAGATAGAGATTTGGAATGTGCTAGAACAATTGCCTTATCCACAGCACCATCACCTATTGGAACGCGGCCATGCTTCATGCCACGTCCTATAGTGTACAATGCTCCTCCATCTAGTTCTTGTGAATTTGCATCTGGAGCTAATGCCATGTACTCATCCTAACATAGAAGCAGGAAAATGTATCAAAGGATGCTTCAATCCAATTTATAGAACAAATGAAAGCCTGCTGTGCGGAGCATACCAATATTTTTTGTGCTTTCTGGCTTGGGATTGGAGCACTCCTTCCAGAGCTATCCACTTTTTTAACTCCAGATTTCATTGCAGCAAATATGTTTATCCCACTCTGCGGACGACCAGTTTTAAATTCCTGTAAGATTAAAACCACAAATTATGCATACGTTAGTTATAACCAGCAAGCAAACATTGTAAGCTGTGGCTTATAAAGTGCATAATTATAAGCTGCGCAAGAATTTTAGGCTACAGATTTCAACGGTTCTAGAATGCACAAATAAGCATTTGTCATACCAAGAACTGTTGTGTCTCTGCAAAATTTCTTGAACCTCCTCTATTTTGAGCTGGATCGTCACAACTCATGCGTGATTGTTGGCCTCTACGTCTCTTTTCCTTGTACTCATCAGAAGTCCAGTATTTGGCAAGCAAGGCCCAAACTGCCCTGTTGCACCACTCCACCCGACAAGTCAAGTATTGTTCTTCTGTTAGTTCAATGGTGCGGGCTAGAGTATCATCGCAGTCTTCTTTATTTGTATGGCACCATTTCTTGACAGCCTCCAAACGAACTTGGTACATATTAGTTGCTCTCTTGACTAGATAGTTCTCTAGATTTTTTGCAGCACGTGCCCTATGTCGTGGATGACATGTAAACGTACTCTGCATATGCAAGAAAAGACAAATAAATTGATATATATGTTACAAGTGAGCTTAGCTATATTTATATGGATGACAGCCATGGATGGATGTGCACCAATGAAAAAATGCAGAAGATATTACTAGTGAGATGGAACTAAAGTTTATGAAGTATTGAGTACATACCCAGAACTCCTGCTTCACTCTTGTCGCACAACAGATTCCTTCTTTATTCTTTTTCCAATAATAATCATTCCATGAAAATGCCGCTTTTACTTTCACAAGTGTGCCTTTCTCATCATATACTTTGACGATACCTGGGTACTCACGCTTGAGAATAGTTCCTAACTGTGAAGGGTACTTGCAGTCTTTAGGGTTATAATCAACATATCTGAATTGGCTGTTATAAATAAGACAACAAATCAATTATCAGCTTCACTTACAAAAAAATTTACAAGAATGAAAAGAACTACAATGTTAATCACAATTGATATCATATACTTACCAATGACCTATAGATTCCAGCTGAACTCTACCACTGCGTGGAGGTATTTTATACTTGGTCCTGCACATTTTTGCTCTCCCTCTTTTTGGAGGATCCTGAGAAGACTGGTTGGAACCAATATTCAGTTGTGAGTTAGCACCCTCACTATCAAAGTTCAGTTGAGAGTTAAGACCATTAGCATTGCTCCTTTGTGAGTTACTAGAAACATCTCTAACTATTTGAGAGTTCAGACCATTAGCATTGCTCCTTTGTGAGTTACCAACCATTTGAGAGTTACTAGAATCATCTCCAACTGTTTGAGTGTTAACACCATTCAAATTGGTCGTTTCTAAGTTAGCGCCCTCAGTCCCAACCACTTTGAAGCTGACACCAGCAGCACTATTCCTTGTAGAGTTACCACCATCAGGACTACATGCTAATTGGCCACCAGCAGCACTGCCCCTTATGAGGTTACTAGACTTCCCACCCTCACCATTCCTTGCAATCTGACCACAAACAGCACTGCTCATTTGGGTGTTACTACCTTCAGCTCTAGCGCTTCTAGTGTTAATTCTAAACTGCTCACCATCACCAATACTAGCTTGAGCTTTGGTCCTTCTAGTGTCAACTCTACTAGACCCCACACCATCAACAGTACAGCCTGTTTGGGTGCCTCCACCCTTTGGTGCAGCCTGCTTACTTGAAAGACTTTTGTGTCGAAGGCCATGCATCTTCTGTTTTATAAGGAAAACAATTAGTAAATTGCACATGTGTCAAGGAAAAATACGCGACTTGCGACTTCGACGGAGACGGGCGGGCGCGGTCTTTTTTTTCTATTTTTCTCAACCCAAATAAATTTTAGTACAATCTATAACTACTTTTGAACCAAAACTGAAATCAAAACAATACAATGTTCCCATCGCCAAGATTGAACTTGGAATCTGTAGGTTTCAAGTGCTACTATAAAATCAGATAACAAAAGAAGGAACCTATAGCAACTAAACAAATGAACTTGAGAGAGCCAGAGGGTAATCTGCACTACGCAGCTCGGCAGCCCTCGCAGGATGATGGGAATAGCCGTACGCAGGGTAGATCGGTGCTAGGGCTCACCTCATCGATAGTGGCAGCATGGTCCAGGTTGGCAGCGAGCACTCCACCGTGCGCCCAGGAACCGTCGTAGGAGCTACCGCCGGCCGTGCAGGAGATGCCGCCGGCCGTTCAGGAGCCGCAGACCGCCAGCTCCCACCCCGTGCAGAAGACACCGCCCACCCGCCGCCCGCCCCCTTGCAAGAGACACCCTCGACTGTGACGAGAGAAGAGGAGACGGGGGAGGAGGCACACTTCGAGATTGGGAGCCGAGATTGGGAGGGAGAGAGGGAGCGGCCGGATGGGGGAGGAGGCGCGCTTCGGGAGAGACGGGGAGGAGGCGCGCTTCGGAAGGGAGGAGATTGGGGGAGGAGCCGAGTGGATAGGGTTGGCTGTGTGTGCGGTGGATGCCTGGCCAGTGTTGGGCTTTTGTTAGTAGGCCAAAATCCAGCGCGGGAAGTTTCGCGCCTTTCTTTCTAAGCCCGCCAAAGCTAAAAAAAATACTTGACGGTTAACACTCAAGTAAACGAACGTTTCCTTGGGTGTTTCCAAATACGCTCAAGCAAATGCATATTTTTCTTGAGTGTGTGAAATAACACTCAAGAAATATGAATTTCCTTGAGTGTTTTTAGCAACCGCCAAGGTAATATATATTCCTTGAGTGCTCAATCACGCTCCTCAAGGAAATTGGTGACCCTCAAGGGTATTCCATTTTGTGGTAGTGAGTGTCTTCTCTTCTGCATGCAGAAAGGGAAGACATCGAGGTAGGAAGAAGGGTGGAAATAGAAAGGGTGGAAAGGGTGGAAAGAGAAGTTGTAAAGTGGCAGTTCATCAAAGAAATGTGGATGTTTATTTACAATGATTTCCCAGAATATGAGCCCTCCAGGGATGAATCACTTCCATTATTTGGCCTGCTGATTTTAGAAAAACATCTGTGTAACGTTGAAAACTGCCAAGAATGGAATAGAATAGGAGGTTTGATTTCAAAGATTGTAGAGTTCACAAGTGATGAGGATGAGTTGTATAGTACATGTGCTTTGAAGGTACTTGTAACACTTCTGAAGACAATTGAAGACTCTGAGTTATCTCAACAAGTGAGCCAGAAGATATTAGAAGGACCACTAATGGATAATTTAGTGGAAATATTGATTAATGACACTCCTGAGACAACAATTGAGAAACAACTAGCAACAACAATCATTGTCCAGCTTAGAATTGATGAGAACACAATGGGGGGGAAGATAAGCCCAATGATATGCAACGCCTTGATTAGCTTGTTTGTGGATAGAAATCTTTCTATTGCTTGTGAAGCACTATCAACAATTTCAAGGTCTGTTAGTTGCTGCATGGTGAAATCACAAAGTGAAAGAAAAATTGAACTATTACAAAAGATATTCTCGTCGGAAGACTACCTATGGAATGGAGGAGCAAAATTGATGGAGAATTTGTGTTTAGGAAACTATGTGCAGTACTTGGAAATTGGAGCCAGCAACATTCGGATGGTAAATTTTTGAGTTACAATCATCTATAAGACCAATTCTTCGTTGGTTTACTACATTTTATCATAAGACCATTTTTTGTTTCTTCCAGGTGTTGCATGCAATTATGAATCCCAACAACAAGAGACAAGTGGAAGATGTCATTGCTCTGGCTGTACAAATGTGCACCCATATCCCATTAGAAATTGGAGATCTAATAAATCGTCGTGCAACTGTAAAAGGCTTGTGGATGTACTGGAGATCAAGCCAACTTTGAAGCATCCTAGAATAAGAAGAGTCATTATTGAAATGGCAATGTCCCTTATGATGTATCCTCCCTACCGTGCCATCTTTGCACAACAAGGGATGATGGAAGCTCTCAGTAGGGTAGACTCCATGCCATCCCTCTCAGAAAATAGAGTTACCGGGTTGCCTATGGCAGAAGTATTGAGGACAGAAAAAACCTAATTACATCCGAAGAAGGTAACTTCTCTATGAATTTTATTGATAATTTCACAATAGCAAAATCTGATTCTCATGTATTTGTTACAATGTGAATATGTAAAGTGCATAAGAAAATATGCAACTTAAAGTTTTCATGGTTGGAGGGTCCACATGGACTGGTCATAGCACTTCTATTTTGCTAGGCACCATAGGTGCCTAATACCTTGTGTGAGACATATTAGATTTCGAATCAACTTTTTTTATTTCCTTTTCCATATGTATTTTCTAGTAGAATTTACACATATCATATGTGGGATCAATCCTCAGACAACCCATAATCTGGATAAAAAATAGAGTTCTCATGTTCTAAAGGTTTTAGCAAGTGAAGCACTCTTTGTTTTATCATGGCCTATCTAAGTTGATCACAACAACACAAATAAAAGCTCAATTTTACAAAGTTTCCAAAAAAGCTCAATTTTTACAATGCTGTGTATTTCTTTGTTGAAGTTAATCCATCAGGTTCAGGATCAGGCTATGGTGAAATTCAAGAGCATTGGTGATGACGAAACCACAAAACATCCTCCACCCTCCACAATATGTATGGAACTGTATTTTGATCACCCCTACATTTCTTTCCATACAAAATATTACATGATTGTGCTTATGAATTTTTCTATGGTCCTTATGATTTTTTTGGTAACTTTGGAAAAACAGCTTAAAAATTAAATGGGTTCAATAATTATCCTTTTTTTATGTGTTATTATTCTTAGCATCTATGTGCCTGTGGATTTTTCTGGTACATTTTGTACATGAGAATATGATATGTGTACTGTAGGCCTGGAGCATACATGCATTTATAAGTGGTTAATTGTAGTAAGTTATTACATGCGTACTGTAGGCCTTTTTTGTTTCATTTGTGCCAGTATCTGGATTCAGGAACAATGCTGAACTGACCATGCATTTCATTATTGGTTATACAAATTAGATGTCAGTAACTTCACTAAATGTGCTTTATTATCTGTTTTAGTATTTCTCCAAATGAGGAAGGCTTTTGCTTCATCCATGCTTCTTCATCCCCATCTGCTCACAGCGGAAAAAAAACATTAATTCAATGTGTGCCTACTGACCAATAGGAGTGCAGGCTGCTGGCATGTGTGCCTATAAACCTATATGATGGTCCAATCCCCTGGAAAAATCAATGAAGGGATAAAAAACATTAACAAATAAGCTTTTCTCATGAAAGGCACCAACTAGAAGTGGCACTGTCCGGAGTATGTACTATCAATAGTGAATGGTCGTCTCCGAGAGATGTGTTAACTGGATTTTTCATTACACTAAACTTGTAAACTTGAAGAGCTTGCACTATTCCTAATTTTATAATTATAAGTCATCCAAATGAAAAAACATAGCATGGTTGCTTGCATGGAGCTTCTACCCTTATGTCCCAGCGGCCTTAGCTAATAGACAAACTAAGCTACCGGCTAATAGAAAGCTATTAGCACTACTACAATAATCTTTACCGAGGTGGGCAAAATCAATGAACCGAGACGGTTTTCACATCCGCCTCGGATCAAAGATGGTTTGCTACTCGCCACGGTTAATCAAATAAAAATAGAAAAATAGAAATAATATCCATGAACAAGCTCGCCGAGCCCATCGACGTGCGGACATCGCCGCTGGTGCTTGCCGATGAGACCAATAGACCTGCTTGCCGATGACACCGCGTCAAAGATGGGGGGAGAGACACTCGAAGGGTAGGCGGAGTAGGGGAATATCCCATCGGAGATGTGGTAGGCGGCGTGGATCCCGTCGAAGTCCCTCGATGGATCTGGCCACCCTGTCGTCTTCCCTTGCTGGACCGAGGGGTACAGAGCTTGCGAGGGGAGGGGCGTCGGGCTCCAGGATCGGAGCTTGTGCGAGAGGAGTGGGAGGGTCGCAACAGCGCGACTTTGGGGGTGGATGGGGAGTGGAGTGGGAAGGAAACCCTAAACTTTTGTATTTATATAATCAGTTGGTTATCGGGCCGAATGGGCTACCTCCTACGCCATCATTTACCGAGGCGGGCTCTATAGTGTAATCGCTTCAAAAATGGATTTACGGAGGCGGTTGTTGTAACAGGACCGCCTCCGAAAATAAATTATTTTTGGAGGCAGTTGAATTAAGGCGGCCGCTGCGGTAAATCCATTTTACGAGGCGGTTGTTTGTAACCGCCTTGGTTAATAAAAAGTGACCGCCTTGGTTAACCCAGGCCATTAGCCGAGGTGGTCCAAAAACCTGCCCGTCTCCAAGCCTGTTTTCAAAAGGTCACGGTTATTGTTTTTTAGTAGTGTATCTAGTTTGCAGCAACTACTGGATCTAAACATAATCTTACACAGTAATCTACCAGCAGCAAGCATTTTTATTATCGCCTTGTTGAATCTTATAGGAATATTTTAAAACAATCTTTTCTCCAATAAACCAGCAAGAGAGAAATTTATCTCAAAGCAGAAGAGCGTAATGGCTTCACGGCAGCTCCATTCGTCGATAAGAAAGTGAGTATTGATGAACCCTTCCTCAGAGTTTGTACACCAACCTCCATTTGGAAAATGCGTCACTTGGCTTGCAGGTCCCACAACTTTGAAGCCATCCGTTGTACAGCTACACAGGTTTTGGCAGGTGGATGCCATCCACTCAATGGAGGTCCCAAAAATTGCCACTTCCAATATGCAATCGATTGGGTAGCAGAGGTGGTGTTCATGATGAGGAAGTTTTCTTCGTGAGTTTTCCTGGTTAGCGTGGTTGCACCTTGTTATGGTGGGAAGGACATATCATCACCGTCCAGCTGGTGCCTGAGGCTGGAGCACAGTCACCACTCGCTGGTAGGACAAGAGACGGCTAGCATCTTGTTGGAGTCTAGTAGTTAGTCATAGTATCTTTGGAGATTATTCAGGTTTATTAGCAAGAGTCGTTAGCCTACAGAATTGGGAGTTTGTTAGCGTCAACTGTATGGACTATAAGATTCCTAACCATTTAATGAAAAGAGTTAAGCCTAGGGTTGTGACATAAGTCAACCTTGGGCGCCCAGCATCTCCTATCTCACGCCTCCCTCTCCTGCTTACTTCGCTCTCTTAGATTCGACCACGGCTCCAACTCATCGCCAATGCTCATACAATCTACGGAGCAAATCTAGGCGCCATACCTTAGACACGATGGCTACTACCAGGAACACATCATCGACCTCACCTGAAGTGCCTATGACCGGCCTGTCTGTGGCCGCCGTCCCAACCTCGGGCGTGTCACTAACGCTGGTCACCACTGAGACGGGCGCGCCGGCCGTCCCAACCTCCTAGTGCACCTGATGACCGTGGAAGCACTCCAGGCGCTGACGACGGCCATCTCTCGTCTCCAACTTCAGATGATGGCCGTCCACAACCAACTAGCCGACCAGGACACCAGGCTCTTGACTGTCGACGGTCGGGCAACATTCATGCCGTTTGGCCTGCCAGGGTTCGGTGGCGTTCCAGCACTACCCATGCCCTACCAACCGGGCATCTCAGATGTCACGATGGCATCCAAGGACTCCTCCGCGACACCACAGTTGTCGACACCACTGTCAACAATGGCTTTCCACAGCTTGCGCCTGGCCCATCCACTGCCGTGACGGGTGTTCTGATCACCTACATCAACTTTTTGCACTCACCGTCGCCGCTGCCTGTGTTCTCATCTATAGGGCTACCCTACTTCTCGGCGATGATGTCCCACATGTCTTTGACACCACCACATATCGCGCCTCAGCTGTATCTGTAGGGTTTGGCCATGTCAAAGTATCACAAACTTATGTTCGCCACCTACGACGGCACCGAGGACCCTCTTGGCTGGCTCATTAAGTGTGAGCTGTTTTTCCGCAGACAGATGACGCTGGAGGCGAACAAGGTTTGGCTTGCCTCGTACCACCTGACGGGCGTTGTCCAATAGTGGTACCACGTCTTGGAAGTCGACATTGGTCGTCTTGCATGGCCAAACTTCTGCCGCATGTGCCAGCAGCGTTTCGAGCCGGCCCTCAGCACCAACCACCTTGTTGATCGAGCTGGCGTGACTGCCATCTGGAGGATTGGTGGACACGTACATGGCAGAATTCCAAGCCCGTGTTGCGCATGCGGGGGACCTATCGACTCAGCAGAAGGTGCTTCTCTTCACCGGCGGCCTGCCAGAGCACATCCGCATCGACGGTAACCTCTGCGAACCATAAAACCTGCTGCACACTATGCGACTCGCGAGGGCTTACGGATGTCGTAACACATCTTCCTGGCCCGCACAATGCTTGGCACGCCACATGACTGGCACCCCGTCGCGCTATCGTCCTCGGCTCTCTAGTCTTCTGTGCCGACCGCGGCATCATCGGGAGCGTGCACCTTTAAATGCCTAAAGCCCAAGGAGATGGCAGATCGTTGTAAGAAAGGTTTATGCTTCAATTGTGATGAAACCTATGTGCACGCACACAAGTGCGCTCGGCTCTTCTACCTTGAATCACCGGAATACATCATGGAGGAGGTCAACAATACGGAGGGGCTGCCAGTGGCACCGTCGTTCGACCCTAATGTACCCATGATCTCGCTGTCTGCCATCACAGGCATCCAGTTTGTCGACACCATACAGCTACGAATCTAGCTAGGCGCACATGAGTTCATAGTGCTCTTGGATTCCGTATCGACACACAACTTCATCCGTGCCCCTATAGCACAGCTTGCCAGCCTACATTCATCGATAGCGACGGCGCCCACATGGTCGTTGCTAATGGTGACCATGTCCGTGCACCACGCTCGCCCATGACATCGACCTATGTGTTGGCTTTAACTCCTTCTAGGTGGACTGCTTCTCCATCTTCTTGCAGTGCAAAGACATGGTCTTGGAGATTGCATGGCTACGCATCCTAGGGCCAATTCTTTGGGATTTCACCAATCAGCACATGGCCTTCACCCTTTGCCGTCGGCACGTCTGGACAGGTGTTGGTGCACCAGGGATGTCCACCGTGCTTGGAGACCCGCTCTTCGTGCACCCCGTCACTACAAGACATATGTGGTTTTTTGACATTCTATTAATGTCAAAATATATGAAATTATTTTCACAACTTAAGGTTTATGACATTCGGTCGACAAAAATTGAAACGTCAAAAAACCAGCGTCACAAAGTGATCATGTGACGTTTGTATATTCGTTGTCACAATGTTGTGACAATGGTTTATTGTCACAAGTTCTTGCACCATGCCATGTAGGCAAGTGACATGGCAGGTCATAAAATTAAAATACGTTAAGGCCCGTATGAATTGCAGGCTTATAGCGGGCTAAAAAAAGCAGCCCACTTATTTGGTACTTTTTGGCCTATTTCGCTTTTTAATATTTTTATTTTCAGCCTATTTTTGGCCTATTTAGCCTTTTAATATTTTTATTTGCTGGTGTGTCCAGCAGCAAAGCGTCGGGCCATTTAGCTTTCTGTCCAGCATCAAAGCATTTGTCTGGAACTCATAAACAGCAACAAAGAATTAAATTCAAATCACCATCGTCCATATTAATATATTCAGATACATAATTTATATACTCGTACAAGCTCTCACAGCAGCAAGGAGTAAAACACCTACACCCAATTACTAGATCTCTTCCAATACCACTACCTATATATGATGACACTTGCAGCAATCTTCCATCATTTCATATACAAGTTCTAACACAGGAAGATATGAGATCTGGAAACATGTCTGAATGTCCAACACCCACAGGCTCATGTTCCTGCATTGTTATAGTAAGAAGAAATTTAGAAGTGAACTAAAAGTTTCAGAAGTAACCACCAATAGAGCTATAGTTTCAGGTCACAGCTTTATTATTCCACCAGCACTAGGGTGACTTCAGGTCTCAGTTACAGGTTTCTGGAAAGAATGCAAATGTGAGATTATTTCATTGTTGACTAAGAATTTCAGGTTTCACTGAAGAATGGCTGCAAATGGAACTACAGTGCAAAAAAATGGAACTGCAGTGCAATAGGTAATCAGGTAATTAGCCTAAAACAAAATATTAAGTAGTTCAAATGTACTGTTATTTTGTTCCCATTTACTAATTTCAGATATGAAAAACTGAAATGTAAGAAGTCAAGTTCACACCAGCAAACAGGTGTACATATTTTGTTAAAATGTAACACAGGGAACTGCTGTTACAACCACCAAGATGTAGCACATATCAAAATAAGTTACGAGTCACAACAACTGCATGGAATCAAAGATAGTATAAGAACAAAAAAGCTATACACAAAATCACTCGCCAGACCTCAAATTACATATGTTTTGTATTGTGCCTACAAAAATGAAGAGATGCTCACCCAGCTATGCAGGTCCAGTGCATATTCTCGTCCTTGCCGTCATTGTCCAATTTTCCTCTGAATTTTCCCCTTCTTTGCTACTTTAACCCTGCGGCCACGGAGCAATCAGCAGAGGATCGCGTGGAAATTTATATGCGTGAAATAGGACTCTACCTTGGTGGCATGATCAGATCCGAGCTTGCCTCCTTGACCGGCTGCACCAAACCTCGTCAGATCGCGCCGAGCTTGTGGACGACAGAGCCGAGTCGGAGCCTTCCTAGTGCAGATCAGGCCTTCTCCACTGTGGATCTGGGTTGTGCTCGCCGGAGCCGCCTCATCACCGTTGTGCAGGGGTTGAGAAGCGAAGGATTGAGGTCGTCGACGCCGGTGGGGGACGTGGGGTAGCAAGGGTGCGCGTGTGGCTATATGCAGCTGGACGGGATTGGGAGGAGAGGACCGGAGGATTGGAGGAAGAGGACAGTGCCGCGCCGAGGGGAGGAGGAGGATTCATGACATCTTGGCGAGTTGCGACCTTGCATCACGCGTGCGGGTGCGGCTGGTGGCCAGTTGGATGCTAGATAGGTAGTGATTAGGGTTTCTATCTCTTGGGCCACATTGGGCTTGTATGCTGTGCTGGGCCAAAATATATAGCGACGGATTGTTGGATCCAGATATCAGGCTTTAGCTCCTCTCAAAAAAATATATCAGGCTTTAGCGTTTTTAATTATTTTATTTTATTTTCTTCCTTTTTATATATGTATATATGAATTTATATCTCTATTAGTCATTATTTTAAATAGCGATGTGAAACATAGAGAACTTGGGATGAAATATGTTGGGAAAATAATAAAAATAAAAAATCTATATGGATCAACCCAACCACACGGCGGTTGAACATGACAACATGGAGAACAACGTTTAAAGAAACAATAAAATAATTTTTGACGCATAAACTATGTCATAGGTTGATGGCATTTGAAAATTAGTCTTTGTGACACACAAAGTGCCTCCGTGACGTAGAAAATATTGTCATTGAATGAAACTTAATAAGTTATATGACGTTTTTTGTGACATATAACTTTTTATTGTCATTAAGACATGGTGCCTAAAATGTAATGTCATAAACTGGATGATATAGTGACATTATCACCTATTGTCATACTAAATACGTCAAAAAACCACACATTTCTTGTAGTGCGTGTACACTAACAAAGGGGCTGAGCCGGTGCTCTTGGAATGGCTCTTGAACACTTACGCCGATGTCTTCATAGAGCCCACCGGTCTGCCTCCAGTATGACCCTATGATAATAGGATTCATCTAAAGCTGGGCACTGATCCATTAGCAGGTGTGACCCTACCGCTACCCGCACCTCCAAAAGGATGAATTGGAGAGGTAGTGTGAGTGAAAGGTCCTCGCCAGAGGGGGGATGAATAGCCTATTTAAAAATCTACAATCTCACTAGAGCAAGAGGTTAGTAAATAACAAAACGTAGATTTTTGCTCTAGCTCTAATAGGGTGTTTGCAAGCCACCTATCCAACAATTCTAGTTGATATGATCACTAGGCACACAAAAGCTATGTCACTACTTACATTAGAAAGCTACCTAATGTTTCTATACAAGTAAGTAAGATACTCTAGTTTGCGGGAATGTAAAAGAGATGGTTTGATCTTTATACCGCCGCGTAGAGGGGATGAACCAATCAATAATATGAAGTCCAATCACCGGGAGAAATCCAATGAACAATCACAATGGAGACACACAATTTTCTCCCGAGGTTCACGTGCTTGCTGGCACGCCACGTCCCCGTTGTGTCCACCAACACTTGGTGGTTCGGCGGCTAAGAGGTGTAGTACGAACCTTGTCCTCACTAGGATACCGCAAGAACCAACACACAAGTGAGGTAGCTCAATGACACACGCAATCCACTAGAGTTGCCTTTGGCTCTCCGCCGAGGTAGTCACAAACCCCTCATAATCACTAGGAGATGGCCACGAACAATCACCAACTCGTGCCAATGCTCCTCCGCTGCTCCAAGCCGTCTAGGTGGTAGCAACCACCAAGAGTAAAAAGAAAACCGCAGCTAGAACGATCCCGAAGTGCCACTAGATGCAATCACTCAAGCAAATACACTTGGAATCACTCTCAATCTCACAAAGATGAATAATCTATGAAGGAGATGAGTGGGAGATGTTCGGTTAGGCTCACAAGGATGTCAAGTATGCTAGAATGCCAAGAGAGTGAGCCCCAAGCCGGCCAACACGTATTTATAAGCCCCTCAAACAAATAGAGCCGTTGGATCTTTCACTGGGCAAAATTCGAGGTCACCGGACGCTAAGGAGGAGGCACCGGACGCTCAACACCTACGTCCGGTGCTCCAAAGTCAGCCACGTGTCAGCCAAACGAACACTGCGCGTTGATCTCTAACGGTCTCCTATAGAGCACCGGACGCACTTAAGTTTGCACCGGACGCGTCCCGTACACACCGGACTTATACGCAGAGAGATCTGCAAACTCGCAGGGTCACCGTACGCTGAGCACCGGACCGTCCGGTGCTCACTGGTCTCATACCCAAAGAGCATTGCAAAAGCGCAGAGCACCGAACTCACGCCACCGGATGCTCCCTGAGCGTCTAGTGCTTCCGGTCAAAAACACCAGCTGAAGTCAAGTCACACCGGACGCACAAATAGGGTCTAACCTGCGTCCGGTGCCTGGCGTCCGGTGCCTAACCTTAAGAGGGCCAGGCACTGACACTACATCGGACGCGCAGGCTCAGCGTCTGGTGTCTCGAGGGCCAGCGTCTGGTCCCATGACTTCTCCAATTTTTCCACCGGCGCAATAGAAAATATGCACTTCATTTTCTCAAAAAGCATCGAATCGAGAGAGGAACCGATCTTCTCACTCCCCTTCAAACTCCACCTCCTTCTCAAAGTGTTCCAACACCACAAAGTGTGTACCAACAAGTGCACGTGTGTTAGCATTTTCACAATCATTTTCTTTGAAGGAGTTAAGTTAGCTCACTAGGTTCTAAATGCATGCACGTGAACAATGACACCTAGTGGCACTTGATAACCGCTTAGCCAAAGAATTCCCCTATTTATAGCATGGCTATCTATCCTAACTATGATCACACCCTCTATGGTGTCTTGATCACCAAAACTAAAACCCTAAGCAATACCTTTGCCTTGATCTCCATAGAGTTTTGTTTTTCTCTTTCTTCTTTTCCAAGTAGAGCACTTGATCATCTTGTAGTCATCACCATCATCACCATGATCATTGTTGACACTTGCTAACACCACTTAAATACTAGGTTGTCATCCCCAGCATGACACTAGAGTGTACTATGGTATTTATGCGCACACAGATAAATCCGTAAGCGCACGGATACCGTTGTAGCTTTTACCCGGTAAAGGTTTTATCGTATCCACAGGGAAACGGGAGAACTGATCTGCGCTCTAACTTAACCTAGATAGACAGGTAGGTGTAAATAGGAAAGATGGTAGAATTGAATAAGAACAATATTAAAGGTAAGATAACAATGGGTGATAATATGAGAATAGAGAGTAGAGCAATCTAATATATGGGCGATGGTAGGAGAATAGAGAGGATAACTATGGTTTCTCTACTTCAAAGGGGTATGTCTATGTCTGGGACGAACCACGTGATAAGAATACACCTCAAAGGATGCTTATCCATAGGGCGATAAACTCTACCAGTCCTGCTAACGGGAGGTGGACTACAGGGGACCAACGTAAGTGTCACCTACGTCGCCTACCACACGATCCGGCTAGACAGGGGATATCCACAAGTAATCTAGGTCTAAGCACCACGCTTACACCTATACTACAACTCTAACCTATAGGGTCCTATAGATTAAAAGTACTCAAAAGAGTTGTGAATCAGAACATACATGAATAGTAATTGCATAATGAAATAGAAGTAGATTACCCGAGTCATCCCACGAGCAAGCTTGATTAGAGCTTGATCATGGCGAAGTACAACCGGAGGAAGAACCGACAGGCCGGCCTCTCCTCCAATCCTCCCTCGCTCTCCGTCTCGCTACTATCTATATCTACTCTAGTTTAGAGAAGAGAAGAGAGCTCTCATCTCCAAACCCTAGATTTTGCTCTGTCTATGAATAATGAATAAGGATGATGGGGTGCCTCCTCCAGGGGCCAGGGGACCTGCTTATATAGCCCCCTCAAATCAACGTTGGTCACCGGATCAAACCAACCTTAATCGCACGGTTTTCCATGATCCTCAAAGCCGCTAGAGCAAAAGCCTCGAACCGGAGCCTGATCGATGGAAAAAGCAGGGCGGGCGCCCTCCCCCCTTAGGCGCCCGCCCTGTCCTAGAGTCCAATCAGGACTCTCTTCGGGGATTACGCTCCACCGACCTAAAGGATCAAGGATAACCATTCAATGAATGTCGGTTTGATCCGACGGCCCATATTCACTTGGAGGGACTATATAACCAGACCCCCTGGCCCCTAGAGGAGAAGAAGTTCATCATAGAGTTGAGAGGTGCCCTCGAAGGATAACCTCTCCTCTAAATAGACTTTTGGCTTCGCATCCAATGTAAGTAGAATTAGTTCTTTTAGTTTCTACTAGATTGAGAGAGATAGAGTGGAGGTGTAGATCGAAGGAAGCTCGGCCTGTCGGTGTCTACTCTGAGGTTGTACCTGCGGGATCAAGTCTCCTAACCCGAGGCTTGCTCCTAGGATTCTTCAGTATTTCGACTTCTAAATTCTAGTAAGTTCTTGTTTTTATTGTTCTTTGGTTTGTGAGTTTACTTTAATCACTTTCGGTGGAGTTTAGAGTAATCATTGCTAGCGTAAACGTGGTGTTTGGGCTAGGGTACTCATAGATATCCCCTGACTAGCTGGACTGTGGTAGTAGCGAGGAACGTGACATTTTCCGAGTTACCTTTGAAGCCCATATCTCGTTAGCAGGAAGGATAGGGTTTATAGGTGCGGGTCTAACATCCTTTGTGGTGTCAAGATTCTGTAAGCTTCCCCAATAGAACAGTAGATCATCCTTACCAAGGTTAGAACGAGACTACAGTTGCAGTCTTCTCTATACATCGCTCACATCGAGAAACATTCTTTGTAGCCTAAAGGGTAGTAGCAATAGATTTGGTTAGTCAGATGCACGCTTTCTCCAAGTGGTAAAAATATAAATATGATACTCTAGATAACCTCCCGGGTGAAGTGCTCACCGATATCCGTGCGCTTGCGGATCATTTCCTGATGGCGTTACCAAATATCAACAAGCATTTCTGGCGCCGTTGCCAGGGAGAAAGACGGTTTGCTGAGATAACTTTAAGTCTTGCCATTATCTTGTATTATACTTTTATACTTTTATTCTTTTATCTTTTTATTTTTTCCATCTTTATGGATAACTCAAATTCCACATCCATTATTGAATTTTTTACACCTTTGGAGACCAGCCATAGACCATGGGAGTCAACAAGTCCTTTCTTTGCCCCTAATTATGATCTGTGTCCGGAGTTGATTGCAATAGGTCAAAACCAACCCTTTTCTATAGCTGAGGTCCTATCTTTTAATCAAGAAGATAATGAACTTTTAGCTACACCTAGGGAATCTTTTAATCTTTCTATAAATTCTGGTTTAAACCTAGCCCTACAAGACCATGTTTTTTCTCGATATTTTCACATTGGTCTTAATCATATAACCTTTGGTAGAGTCTTTCTTTCTTTATCTATTAGTAAAGGAAGGTATGTCTTCATTTGTGGACATCCTTATTGCACTAGTCTTCATAAAAAATTCCTAGAGATAGAGAAGGAATCATCTCCCAGACAAAGAATGGAAGTTTCAATAGCCGATTTCCAAACATTTCAATCCCATGATTCGGCTATCCATCCCATCCTTGAGTTTAATAATTTCTACTATGCTCTTTCTCTTGAACCTCCCGATAATCCTATGAATCTCTCTAGACATACCATGCATAAGAGTCACCAAGAACACAAGAAGGATCGAGAAGAGCAACATCAATGGCTAGAGGGCATTAAAAATCCATGTGCTATCACCATTGAATGGATAGATAAAACAAACTTGAGAGACAATCCTAGAGGAATTTTAAGCATTCATGAAGAATCATCCTTGGAGTTTGATAATGAGAGAAACAACAGTGAGCATGGAAGTTATTTCATAAATACCTCACCCAGTCCTTGCTCATATAAAACATCTTCCCAATCTATTGGTCTCTCCAACATCACCACAATTGAGATCTCCAACCCCCTCTTCCTTTCTATTTATAAAAACTTTAAAAGAGCGGTTGTCGATGCATATGTCTATAATAAATATTGTAGATCTCGTTGAGTTGATTGATGGTTTCCCAAGGACAAGCTTAGTGTACTAAAACAAGCACTTATCAGATCAGAACATGAACTTCTAATTATTTGCAACATTGCCTTGTGTATTGAGCTTATAAAGATAATTGTAGAAATATTCCTTCGGGTATTCTTGCCACTAACCTTTCCAGGATTGAAGCAAGAAGATCGGATGAATGACAAGCACAAGGTATGTCCAACCAACCATCACACAACATTGAATTCATCCAAACTTGAATTTTGCAAAATTCAAGCTTGGGGGAGTACTTTACATAAAAACATCATTTGCCATGTTGCTATGTTGGTTGTCCTTACCTTTGAGACATGCTCAAATTGTTAAATACTAATTACACTACTTCACCTCCACTTGAGTAGATCTCTATAAATGCTCTCATGCTACCTTTATTTGCCTTAGTATATGTCTAGGTTTGGAGTAGTTTCATTTATCTCTTAATTAAGCATGGTGCTTAGTTTAGGAATGATGATCTTACTTCTGAAGGATTTTTAAATTAAGCATGGTGCTTAGGTTAAAATGCCCTCCTAAATCAAATTAGACATGGTGTCTAGGTTGAATTTTGAGCCAATATTATGCTATAGTAGATATGGGATATTTTGTTGGACTAACCCCTGCAGGAAAACTTTCAATATCAACCTGGGAAGTCCTGAGATACAAACTCACATTGGAGATAAAGGAGACACATGAAGTTTAACAATTTGCACAAGGACATAGCTCATTCATCATAAAGAGATGATCCATGGAGGGTGCCACAAACACGATGCACAACTGCTAAGAAAGGAAAGCTTCCACAAGGTGATACTATACCATCGCTCTTCAAGTAAGGTAACACCTTAAGGTACTTGACTATCACTTTTATAAGCTTCTCCTCAGTTCTAGCATACACATGAATAAAAGAGACAAACATGTATGATTTGTAGCTCCAAATTAACCAACCCAATTAACTCAACATGTTTGGTCCTTTAATCTTTGTTCTTAGTACTACCTTCATGATCCCACACTCCTAATCATATAAGCTAATATGTTGCACATTCAATCTTTGGAAGATATAAACAAAACATAAATATAGATAGATTATCTTTCCATTAGGTTAAGCCATCTGATCTGACAAATGCTACACTCATGATCCATTAACTTTGTCTTGCTCACTATGCTTAAGGTTAGAGAAGAACAAATACACTTTTGGTTCTGTTGGTGTTTTCCACCAATAGGGCCCATGCACTTGATCTCTGCCTTGTCTCTATGAGCAGGTACACTTCGAGCAAAACCTGAAGGAGTTTTACAACTCCTAGACTCCACCAAGTGAAGGACCTAGATCTACGAGCACAAACACACTGAGCAGGATATTGCCAACACCGCACTTCGAACTACTGGGCAAACAAAGAACATGGGTGACTCCGTATCAAGAGGTGCAGACGTCAAGGCCCACACCTAATCAAATGATGCACCTAAAGGATGAACACGGACGACCCTGGTGTTCCAAGCACCAAGTGCACAATCAACAGATACTCCTTTCAGAAGACACTCTACGACACCGGATCTGACGTCAACATAATGACCGCAGTCACTTATCAGCTCCTGCATGGAACCATGCCCCTACAACCAACATACATCTCCAGATGATTTTCAGGTCATTGACATGGGAGAAGACGAGTACGATCCACCCATCATCCTTGGAAGACCGTTCCTCAACACTATCAAAATCAGGATGAGAAGAAGACGACGCAACCGCAACCAGAGGAGGAAAATCATCAAGGACGGATGGGTAGACTACGAAGGAGAAGTGGTAAGGTCTGAAGACATACAGCTTGAACATAACTGTCTTGAGGGGACCGTAGCACCGAGTCAGGAAAAGAAGATAGTTATACACGAAGTGGAGGCGCCGCCGGAACCACCGACTACGCTATCCAGCGAATCCCAGGACGACTGAGAAAACGGAGAGTCCTGTTCGGAGGACTTAAAAACACCGAACGCCTTGCCAAGAGGTAAACTTGGTAGTTATCCTTTTTCCTTTCAACTATTTAAAATAGTTTGCTTAGTTAATCAGGTTCATATCATCTCGAAAAGAAAAATAAAAATGTTAAAAATAGTAAGCCCCATGTAAGTATGCTCATGGCATAAAACCCATAGGTACATTCACTGTGGTGGCATAAAATAAATATGTTTTCATCTTACAATAAAAATATAAAAATAATAAGTGCATGATCCTGCTAAATAAATAACATTTATTGAGGAGGCTCAACATGATATAGGCTAGATATTTATGCTAACACTTAACCAGTTCCACAAAGCTTTGTTATCTATTTGAGCTCCACAGAATTCAAGGATCAAAGAGGACTAGCATACGGAGGAGATCCTAATCGCTGTTAGGGTGGTGCCGACATTCAGATACACCTCCGTCACCTGCTAGCTACATCAGAAGAAATTACGTCAAAATCCAGCTTGGGGGAGAGCACCTCCATTTATCCACCTAAGTGTTTCTACTCGCGTTTATACTTTACTCAAATAATAAAAAGATGCATAATCATGAAAACCCAAATAAAAATTTTGTGCTTATATCTTTGCTTAGTTTGCTAAATAAATAAATAAAGTGTCTAGGCCAAACTGAACTTCAATGATAAACTCTCACATGGAAATGATGAATAGTTTTTCTGCCATGTACCTAGTATTCAAGTTTGACCTCTGTCAAGTTTAGGCATAACTGTTATAATTTAAAGCTTGCTCTAAACCTAAACTTGTGGGAAGAGTACCCGATCAAAAGTCTAAGTCGTTAACGGATATGATATAGGAAGGTTGAGCTGCTATTTATCTGTTCCTAGAGATGCTAGAATTCTGGAGAATTTTGTCTTTGAAAATCTTTAAAATAACACATGATGAGTTCCTATATTATGAGAGTTTAAATTCCTACCACAGCCATATATACATGCTTGCTAGATTTTGAGCCACACATTTACTTTTTAATGCTTATGAGCATTGAGTGTGGTCAAGCTGTGTAGACCCTTAGGAGCTTGTCATGCGGTTAAAATCAAGATTCACTTGCACGTTCACTCACACATGCTGCTTCTACTCCGGAAGTACACATCCACATATATCCACTCACTTCCATCTCCACAGCCACCCAAAAGTATTCTACTCCTAATCCGGGAGAGAATAGCCAAAAACATTCTCTTATTTCTATTCTTCCCTGTGAAATAAATGCTCGAGTTATCTTGGTTACTACCACTTGCTATATTATTTCAGAAGATGAATGCTCTCTAAAAAAAGAGAAAAAGAAAAAAAAGAGGAAATAAAAAGGGGCAAGTGCCCGGAACCTCGAAGAAAAGAAAAAGTGAGACGAGAGGTAAAAATGGACAAGTGTCTGACAGTAGAATTAGATGTACAAGATACCCACCTGAGAGAAAAAAAAATATAGAGCATCTCATTCTCCTCAAAAAGCTTCAAAGTGCAAGAAAGGTATGTATCCCCTTAAAAGAGCAAAAGTAGAATTAGACTTTCACCATTGTTATCACCATCATCACCATACACCATTCACTCGCCACACATGCACATCTTGATTTGACTTATTGACTTGTTCTTCTGGATCCATGGTTTGACTATGCAATAAATGCCTTTTAAGTATGTATTATCTGTCTCCCACCTATGAGCTCTAGATATCAAAACCTTATTAGAGTAGGGTGAGAGAGAGGGCAATATCACTATGCCTCATACCAAAAACACCACATACTTTGAGAGAAGGCATATACCATTACTGCCTTGGAAAGGATCCAGAAATACCATAAAAGAGAGATTTGAGAGAATCATATAAGGAATCTCTGAGTTTTATTTGAAAATCTGCAAAAACTCCAGAGCATAGCTGATCAAGAATAAGAGACATGGCGCTTGACTTGACCGTTCTATCTTTTAACTACTCAAGACACAAGTGACGGTTACAAGCCCCATGGTGAAAGGTAAAATGAGTAAGTTTTAAGTCTAAACAAGTTTACTCTAACTCAGAGATGAGATCTTACTTTTAAGGCATGAAACCACTGCAGAAACTCTTAAGTCCATCCTTGCTCAGGGACGAGCAAGAGGTAAGCTTGGGGGAGTTGTTGACGGTCCTTAAGTACCGAATATAATCATCGAATAAATAAATAAAAGGATCCAAATGCAACCAACACCTAGACTTAGGGATTTATCTAACAGAATTCTACGAGTTTTGGTGTTTGGAAAGGCCCACTCGTCAGGTTTACATAGAGATATTAACGTGCCGTGCAATTTTCTATCATCTAGAAGACTCCACAAGCCACGGGAACGAACGGAAAGGTGATCGGGCCCGGGGGCAGGGCGCCCGCCCTCCCCACTTGGGCGCCCGCCCTGTCCTAGAGTCCAATCAGGACTCTCTTCGGGGATTACGCTCCACCGACCTAAAGGATCAAGGATAACCATTCAATCAATGTCGGTTTGATCCGACGGCCCATATTCACTTGGAGGGACTATATAACCAAACCCCCTGGACCCTGGAGGAGAACAAGTTCATCATAGAGTTGACAGGTGCCCTCGAAGGATAACCTCTCCTCTAAATAGACTTTTGGCTTCGCATCCAATGTAAGTAGAATTAGTTGTTCTAGTTTTTACTAGATTGTGAGAGATAGAGTGGAGGTGTAGACTGGAGGAAGCCCGGCCTATCGGTGTCTACTCCGAGGTTGTACCTGCGGGATCAAGTCTCCTAACCCGAGGCTTGCTCCTAGGATTCTTCAGTATTTCGACTTCTAAATTCTAGTAAGTTCTTGTTCTTATTGTTCTTTGGTTTGTGAGTTTACTTTAATTTCTTCCGGTTGAGTTTAGAGTAATCATTGCTAGCGTAAACGTGGTGTTTGGGCTAGGGTACTCATAGATATCCCCTGACTAGCTGGACCATGGTAGTAGCGAGGAACGTGACATTTCTGAGTTACCTTTGAAGCCCATATCTCGTTAGCAGGAAGGATAGGGTTTATAGGTGCGGGTCGAACATCCTTTGTGGTGTCTAGATTCTGTAAGCTTCCCCAATAGAATAGTAGATCATCCTTACCAAGGTTAGAATGAGACTACGGTTGCAGTCTTCTCTATACATCGCTCACATCGAGAAACATTCTTTGTAGCCTAAAGGGTAGTAGCAATAGATTTGGTTAGTCAGATGCACGCTTTCTCCTAGTGGTAAAAATATAAATACGATACTCTGGATAACCTCCCGGGTGAAGTGCTCACCGATATCCGTCCGCTTGCGGATCATTTCCTGATGGCGTTACCAAATATCAACAATCACTTGCTCCATCACTTGGTATGTACCAACCTCATTAAGTCTACACACACTTAGTATAGAGGTTAGTACTAGGGTTTCATCAATTATCCAAAACCAAACTAGGGCTTTCAATCTCCCCATTTTTGGTAATTGATGACAACCCTTTTTACAAAGATTTTCAATAAAATTTTATTGGATTCATGTTGCTTGCCCAAGCTTTTTACCATGTGCAAAGGTTATGGACAAGTTTCATAAATCAAAATTGCTAGCAATTGCTCCCCCTACATATGTGCTAAGAGTTTGGATTTGTAATCTTGCACATATGCTTGAATAGGAAATGTAGGAGTCAATTTCTACCAAATGATGCTAAGGTGTAAAGAATGGACCTTTGAAAAGTGATACCAATCGGAGTTGCCAATATACACCATCCTTAGCACCATTAGTAACTAGACATTCACAAAAACTAGAACACCCTGAGAGATCAACATTATAAACAAGGTTCTAGTACCACTTGTGAAACAACTAAAAGTCTAGTTACACTACCTATGCATGCTAGTTCTTCATTTCATCGATCAAACTTACAACTAGCATAAACCACACAAACAAGGTATAAGAGAAAAAGCTTCTAAAGTTAATGCTAATGCAAGCAAACATATGTGATGCACATTCAAATGCAACAAACAAGTTTATGAGCTTGCTCCCCCTACTTGTGTGCTTAAAAATTTTAATTGATCCCCTTTCTTTTATCAAGTTACTTCCCTATCTATGTATTTCTTTGTGATTTCTCTCCCCTTTAGCAAATCTTTGGGAAATTCTCTCCCCCTTTGTCATCAATGACCACAAAAGGTGAGCTCAAATTTTAGAGAGGTTAGTGTGAGACCATGTGAAGTGACATCATTTTCCCAAATTGGTCTAATCTAGATTACTTGCCTAAGATATTTAACTCGGTTTGATCCAAGGACAAGCTTCTTCACACCTCCAAGTAAGGGTTATCTTGTACCATGTTGAGTTAAACACTTATAGCTCATATTCTAAATCAAACACTAGGATTGCAAGCCCAAAAACATGTCATATGCTACCACTAGATTAAGTCAAGCATAGAAACAATAGTGGTACCATACAAGCATCAAATTCATTTGATTTTCATGAATGATCCTAAGACATGTAAGGAATGACTAGATGCACTAAACAAGTCCTTAGCATAGGATGTATGACATGTCAAACAATTTTACCTTGCTTTGCTCGAAGGAGAGGCATGTCATATAATGGGGGTGCATCACCACATATTTGAGAAGTCAAGTATGTTCAATTCATTCCTAAGCTTGCAAAACCTCTTCTCATCAAGTGGCTTGGTGAATATATCACCAAGTTGATCATCGGTGCCTATACTCTCAATGCAAATGTCCCCTTTTTGTTGATGATCTCTTATGAAATGATGGTGGACATCTATATGCTTTGTTCTTGAGTGTTGAACCCGATTGTTAGTGATCTTCACGGCACTTTCATTGTCACATAGCAATGGCACTTGATTGAAATTGATTCCAAAGTCTTTCAATGTTGCCTTCATCCTTAGGATTTGTGCACAACAACTACCGGCCGCAATGTACTCCGCTTCGGCGGTTGATATTGCAACACTATTTTGTTTCTTGAATGAACACGAGACATGTGATCTTCCCAATAGTTGACAGGTGCCCGATGTGCTTCTTCTTTCAACTTTGCATCCCGCATAGTCCGAGTCGGAATATCCAACAAGTTCAAACTTTGCACCTTTGGGATACCACAAACCAACATTTTGTGTATGCTTCAAGTGTCTCCACATTCTTCACAAGTCATGTGGGAATCGTGGATGTGCATAACTTCATTCTTCTCATTGGCTCTCTCATCGAGTCTCCTCATCACTAGGTATATCTTGGTGCTCAGCACGTCTACTTCCTTGATATGGTGCATACCTCCACCTCCCTTGTGGGTCTGATTCTGTTATTCGCTCCAACCTTGATTGGAGGCCATCTTATCCACAAGAGTTGTGGCTTCAGGAATATTGAGTGATAAGAATGCGCCTCTAGCAACAGCATTCATGGTCTCGTGGGTGCTGTTGGTGAGCCTATGATAGAAAGTCTACATAAGTAGCCAACTCTCCATCTCATGATGAGGACATTCTAGGATGTAGTTTTGAAAGCGCCCCTAGGCTTATGGGACTGAGTCATTATTTTGTTGCTAAAAACATGAAATTTTCCGACGCAGAGCATTTGTCTTGTCCGCAGGGAAGAACTTTGTCACAAAGTTGGTGGAACAGATCGCCCATGTAATATTCTTGTCTTTATTAGCTTAAAACCACTATTTCGCCCTTCCCAAGAGTGAAAATCGAAAGAGGTGGAGTAGTATGGCATCTTTTGTAACTACCTTGATGGTAAATGTGCTGCATATCTCTAGGAAGTTTTGAAGATGAGCACTTGCATCTTCGTGTGTCGTTCCATAAAATTGGCTTGTTTGCACCATGTTGATCAGCGCCTGGACCGGAAGTTCAGAGAATTATGCATTTGCAAATTGCTGCAAGTAAGGTGCCAAATGCGTTCACTTATTATAATAATGAAAAGGCCGCATTTACCTATAGTAAATACGCCGAAGAGAGTTTAGGTATCCCTATAGGCTACGAACTCTATTGTCTCCATCCTAGGTTCAGGGGGAGAACTCTGAGTGCTCAGACAAGGTTTCACGGAGACGTCTGCGTAGACAAGGTCTTGAGCCACTTGCATTATTTAAAGAATCGGTTAAAGAAGCTTGACCAGAAGTCGAGAGTGCCCCTGAAGTGGCAACTCAACCTGAAGTTGAGGAAGTCCCTGAAAGACACCATCATAAATATGAAAATCCCAATGTGTCGCATGCACTACTGCATTGGAAGATTGAACACCCCAACTTAATCGTTATGAGAAATCACGATGAGTGGAAAAATGATCATGAGGAGTGGGAAGACCGATCCAAACATCAACTATCATACTCTTTTCACCTTGATGAGTTTTTTCCACTGGATTTCTCATGCAAGGTTTTTAATGAGGCGACAGGTGCAGCATAAGCGATGCATAGGACATACTCTTTTCTCCTACCTTTTTTCCCACTGAGTTTTTTGGGGAGTTTTTAACAAGGCATGCACATATCATAAATTTGGGCAAGGGGGAGTGTTAAAAATTAAAGTCCTCAGAAAGACTAAGAATACTGTATGGATGGCAGACTTTGAGTGTGACCAAATTAATGGAGAGATTTTTGCCGTTCTAAAAAGCTATGGCTGAAAATATTGTTCCTAGATTTATTGTAAAAGAAATACAGAGTTGGCTAGGAGGAAAAGTACGGCACAAGCGATCGGGAATATGAGGTGATCCTCATCATATGTAAGTAGTGATGAAAACGGATTGGATACGGACAGATATCATTAATATTATATTTGTTTTCATATTTTTGGTTGGATTCAGGTTCGAATACGGATAATGTCAACCATGTGGGATAAGATAGGATCAGATGTCGACATCATAAATATACGATTTAAGTATTCAAATACGGATACAGTATTGGATATTGAATATTCGGACTCGAATACGGACAGATCTAAATCTCTCTAAACGATTTCGGTCTCAAATACGGTCGGAAAATATTCGTACGGTTTTCATCCCTATATGTAAGCAATGAAAGAAAGTGAATGAAAGGGCTCCCTCTTCTCCTAATATCTCTGTTTTTGTTTCCCCCTATGTCCTATGTTTATGTGTGCAAAGAACTGATTTCTAACACACTCCACCTTTCTTTTTTCTCTTTGTACACCATCGTCAAAGTAAAATAAAAAAAGATGATGGAGCACACTGCAAGCTTTGATGAACACATGAATAGTGCTTCTTGCTGCTTCTCACATGGGTGCAAAGTGCAGCGGCTACTGCACAGATATGACGGGAAACATGGACGGGAATAAAGCTCTACTATCGTAGAACGCGAATAAAGCTCATCCATATGCATTGGAATATTGGATGGCGCGCAGGCAGCCAGGGAAGATACCCACATGGCTTCGGCATTCTGCAGTGCAAGTGCATAATCTATGAAAGGCACTGCAAAACCGAAACTGGAGTAATACACATAAACATAGCCCCCCATCCCTTTCCCAATTGTGTAGCCTGAAGTACTATTTAAATAGCAGCTCCATTTCGTGAAGTTATTTATTTGAGCCCAAGTTGTCATCAGGGTGGGAGGGAACTCAAAATGTTGTTGGATCCCTGGCACTATAGCACGAGCCAACCGAGCGCTTTTGACCATGTCTTTGTATTCATCACTACACTAATAGGATTAGTATTTTTATTACATATAACATAAATATTCTTGCATCGTGGCCCTTTTTAGTTGTAGAAAAATTTGCAAAATAGCTATTATAGTACTTTCATTTGTATTTGACAATTATTGTCCAATCATGGACAAACTAGTCTCAAAAGATTTGTCTCGTAAATTACAGGTAAAATGTGTAATTAGTTATTTATTTATCTATATTTAAGCTTTGTTTAGTTCACGAATTTTTTTGGCTCTATTCTACTGTAACACTTTTATTTGTATTCGACAATTATTATCTAATCATGGACTAACTAGGTTCAAAAGATTCCTCCTAAAAATTACATTCAACTTATGCAATTAGTTTTTTGTTTTCGTCTATATTTAATGTTCTATGCATTCCTCCAAATATTCGATATGATGAGCAATCTAAAAAAAATTTAGAAACTAAACCATGCCTTAATGATTGATACATGCGCCGTAAGATTCTATGTAACGAAAAATTTTGAATTTTTAAAAAAATTTTGGAACTAAGGCTTTGTTCAGTTCTGATTTTTTTTTGGGTTTTGAGTACTATACCACTTTCGTTTTTATTTAATAATTATTGTCTAATTATTGACTAACTAAGTTGAATAGATTCATCTCGTGATTTATAAGTAAATTATACAATTAGTTTTTTGTTTTAATCTATATTTAATGTTTCATGCATGGACCATAAGATTTGATGTGACGAAATATCTTAAAATTTTTTTGGTTTTTGGATGAACTAATCATGTCCTGAACAGCCCATGTAAAGTCGGAGCTGTATGGAGAGGGGGGCGAATGTAATAGACTATCTTCAAAAACCATTATCTAAAATATAAGACTCATTTCAAATTTAGCTAGTGTTGTTGAAGTCTTGGAGACTTATTTTAAGTTTAGGTCTCGTAAAACGTCACCTGTCGGAGACCGAGGCCTTGGTTAATATTATCGAATCATGGACTAAGTAAGTTTAAAAGATTCATCTCGTGATTTATAAGCAAACTGCATAATTAGTTTTTGTTTTCGTCTATATTTAATATTTTATGTATATGCTATAAAATTTAATGTGATGGGGAATCTTAAAAAGTTGTTGATAATAGCGCTATCTGAGATGCCTCCGTCGCTATCGCCGTTCCATCTTGTGTCTCGCTCGAGCTCCCAGCGAGTGCGGTAGCGCTAGACGCTAGACGCTAGGCCCGTCATTGTCACCGTTCCATCTTGTCCGTCTCTCCCGCTCCCGGCGAGTGAGGTACGTAGCGCTAGACGCTAGGCGCTAGGCCTGTCGCTGTCGCCGTTATCTTGTCGCTCCTTCCCGCTCCCATCGAGTTACATGCTACATTGTATTACTGCTGAACGCGGTCTTTTCTCTTAAGGGCATATGCCCTCACTCTCTCATCCATTGGATTCGCTTTGAGAAGTGTGCAAACACATATCTCAAAGCAGTTTCACATTGAGATGTGTGTTTGCACACTTCTCAAAGCGAGTCCAATGGATGAGAGAGTGAGGGCACATGCCCTCAAGGGCAAAATACACTTCGGAAGGCAATTTTTTGCCCTTAAGGGAATATGCCCTCACGCTCCCACCAATTGGATTTGCTTTGAGAAGTGTGCAAACACACATCTCAAAGCAGTTTCACATTATGATATGTGGTTGCACACATCTCAAAGCGAATACAATAGATGAGAGAGTGAGGGCACAAGCCCTCAAGGGGAAAAAAACTTTAGCCTACTACGGAGTACCACTCATCACCCCCATTGATTCGCTTGGCTGCTTGCTGCGCGCATCCACCTTCTGTTCATCGATTCATTTGGTCCGTCACTGTTCATCGATTCATATGGCCCCGCAATTGTTCATCCATTTAGCCACAGTCGTCGGATGGTCCATCTCTTCCCTGCACAACTGTTCATCCAGTTGCCGTGTCGGGTGCCTCTGTTCATCCACCAGAAGCAAGAACACACGTTCCATTGACCGTGTCGGGGCCATACGTGTCGGGTGGTCGATCCTTCACTGTGGCCCATCCTCTGTTCATCCACTAGAAAGAACACACGTTCCATTCGCTGTGCTCCCCTGTGTGGTCGAGAAGCAAGAATACAAAAGGTTAGTTCATGTTCAGCTCACGTCTCACTTTTAGTTATAAGGACACTTTCATAATTGGTTTGGCCTAGCACTGAGATCTTGGAGAATGCAAATAATCGTTATTATAACCATGTGAATGGTTAGTAACATGACGGAAATGCAATGTAAAAAAGATATTTTTAAATACTTGAAAGGACGTGTTTTAGTGTTGTCACCTCCCATAAGAAAGTGTTGGGTGTTGCAGGCTACAGTTACTACCACACGGGATTTGTCACTGCTGCATAGGCCACTGTTTATGTAAGCAGGGGCAGAGCCAGAAATTATTCACAGGGGAGACCAACCAAAAATCCAATTTGTCAAAATTGAGTACAACCAATGACTGTCTACCTTAATTTATCGACTTGACATAGTACTTGCATTTTCTATGTGTATTTAGAATCAAATGTGTTATTCTTTCAGTAGTAGACGATAAACTCTTAACAACAAGATATTTGAAATGATTGCGTAAACCTTAAGATCTATGTCTCAATTATTCTAAGGTGCTTCATAATATTATCGAGTTATGTTTTGTACTTCTTCCATCCTAAATTATTAAACATTCTAAAAATTTTGGAGAGTCAAACTATCTCAAATTTGACCAAAATTATAGAAAAATTGTAAAGATTTATATCATCAAATAGATATATTGCGAAAATATAATTAATGAAGAACGTAATAGTACTTAGTTGGTATCATAAATACTATTTTCTTACCATATAAATTTGATTAAATTTATGATGCTTTGACTGTCCAAAATTCTTGAAATGACTTATAATTTACAATGAAGAAAATACAATTTCATTATCTAGTGGATATTAATATGTATATATGATAAAATTGTTATATTTCTCTCTTAACATAAATAAAAAATATAAATTTATACTAGTAAAATTGTTTGGGGACATATGTTAGGGGGGCCATGGCCCCTGCCAGCCCCCCTTGGCTCCACCACTGTTGTAAGGGTACTCATCTTCTCCAACGAAAACAAAGACATTTTCTATGTAAATAAAAGCTCCACAAAGATCATGAAAATATACTCTAATTTTCACAAAATGTGTGATTACTTTGATAAAAACGAAAGCAAACAATCCAAATGGTTCATTGAGAGTCAATAGTAAAAGTACTTATAGTGGTTCTGGGTACTTATGGTGGTTATTGTGGTCTAACTAAACTCCCTCAATAGACCAAAACATGCTAATCACCTTAGAGAATGTTTAGACACAATGGCTATTCATTAGAGATATTTAAACCAAACAAAAACAATGGCTATCCAGCGGTGAGCCGCTGGTCATGCACGTGCTTGCCGAGGTGCTGCCTCCACAACCGTCCGTCCAGATGTCGTGAAGGTGTTTGATAATATGCTTGGCTTTGTTCAGTTTACAAAATTTTTTGGATTTCAATACTATAGCACTTTTGTTTTTATTTGACAAACATTGTCCAATCATAAAGTAACTAGGTTTAAAAGATTCGTCTCGCGATTTACAGATAAACTGTGCAATTAGTTTTTATTTTTATGTATATTTAATGCACCATGTATGTGCCGCAAGATTTGATGTGATAGGGAATCTTGAAAATTTTTGGGAACTAAACAAGGCCAAAGTAACTTTGCTTTTGTTTCATTCGGGTCTGGGGACGTGGATGCAAGTTTAAAAAATACCCAATCCAAATTTGGGTTGGATCTTAGAGATATTCTAATGTCATGATTTGATCTCATGTGCAGGGAACATGGGAAATAATAGAGAAAAGCATGATCCTTTGATGTGCCATGAATAAGTTGTACAAAAAAAATCCATATAAAACAAAATATTTGTTGCCATCCTACCCAACTGCCCTTCTTCCATGTTTGAAATATATGCAACTTTAACCACAATGAATGCTGAAATATATGTAACTTTAACCACAATTAAATAATTGGTGTTTAAATTAAAAAAACATCACACTCTGATTCAGTTTTTTCTAAGAAAATAAGTACGTTACATGCAGAAAAAAGCACTTAAAGCTTGCATTAAGCATATATCCAGCTAAAATGCAAATCACTACATGTAACAGCTGCCAGAAAGAGTTCACTATTTGGTGGACATGTCTACATTGAGCTCCCCTGAACTGGAAACATTTTTTTTTTACCCAGGCAAATGCTGTCCAAATGAGGATGACTTTTGCTTGGTGTAAATAATATATATATGAAAGCTTAAATTTTTGCTTATAGAAACAGCGCATCTTCATATGTAAATGCAATCCTAGTTTGAGATTGTAAGATGGAAAACTCGAAGTCTGACATGAACAATTAGGTAACAACAAAAAAATAATCTGATCCTTCTTCAGTAAGTAACAAGAGAAACAATGTCATAGCTCAGCTCTGCACAGTCGTCCTAGCAATTGTAGAATTGGATTTTATTAGAAATCTATCCTTGCATTTTTGTGTAGACAAAATATAGAAAACTAAGGGGTGGTGCTAGCTGGTTTGGGCATATAAACGCCATATTGGACAACTTTTTTTCCAAAATCTTTATTATTACTGCTAAATGATTGTGTGTTCAAAAGGTTGTGGCCACGTTTCCTGGCTCTACATAGGGTAGTGAGCGTGGAAGGCGGCAGCCTCTGGTATTCTGGCATCGAAGCTCAAGAGCTCCTGCCGAGGTTGACGATCACCCTTGGCTCTTAGGCCTTGCGGTCACTGGTCGTGTTTTTCTTGTAGCTGGTGACGTGAATTTAGCCTTTTTTCGCTGAGGTGTTGTGTGTGTGTTCGCTTATGTACTTGGGCTTTTCTACCATAATGAAATGAAAAGTGCTGCATAAGAGGAAACGAGAATTGGGAGCATATAAAATGAATAGGGTTGTCTATCGTCATATTGACAGCTTTTCCCAAAATATTTAAATGCAATCCTACATTTTGGGGATTGTTAATTACAGAAAAAATGATGTTGAAAGTGCTGTGGAACAATTGTGATGTTTAATTATAGAACTATCACTCAGAGTCAATGTAATGCTAGAACCATAGATAAGAGCCCTATATAGGTTATGAAGAAAAGATATTGCAAACTGTAACCAATTTGATAAAACCATTTCAACTATTATACACATGAACTTTCTGTGTTTGGTTCTTGGCAGAAACCATGCATCATCTAGCTGCAAACAACAACAAATGGGAATAATTGATAGGATCATTTTGATTAGCTTTCTATATTTCAAAAAAAGGAATAATTGATAGGATCATTTTGATTAGCTTTCAATATTTGAATACATGAGATTATGTATGGGTACCACAAATTATCATGGAAATATACTGAGAGAAGTACAAACCTCTGTAGGAAACCGTCCACCATCAAACTATTTCGAAAAGCAACCTGCACACAAAGTTATAAAATATAAAAAAATGTAGTATCAATGGAGGACGAGTCAGGGCCTAAGATCATATGAATACTTCCTTTTCAAATTAATACAAAATCTTCATGCTTCTAGAGGAAATTGATCTGTTGAAGGGTTTTTAAAACCATCAAAAAAATTATAGGACACTTCTTTGCTTTGGCATAGACACTGGAACAGTATAAGTGTTATTGCAGGAAGACAATAGGAATTGGTTTAAATGTCCATGGAACTGTCACACTCGGTTTTAAAGAACAAAACCAAGCAAGCCATATGTGTGCCCAGGAAGTCCACACATATAACAACAGAAAGAAATAGTATCTGAAACAATGTTATATAGCGGAAACATAGATATAATAGACACTTACATCAGAGTATCGCGGAATGATAACTAATCTTTAGGCTCAAACTTCACAGGGACGGTTGACTGGTGGTAACATATGCCTAGAACTTCTTGTATCCTGAGAACGTCCTTCGTAACTCCTTCGCTCCTCTGATAACTCTTACTAGTAAACTGAAGTGGTGGGAAATAGCAAGAGTGAGCACATATCGTACTCAACAAGTATAACCAGGGGTTCATGAGGCTCAAATAGCTGACTCTGGTTTGACTGCATTTAGCTTTTAATAGTGGATAGCATGTTTAATCATCGGATAACAAATATCAAGGTAGCATAATTAATCCCATAACCACATGATCAATGTATACAAGAATTAAGAATAACACATATAAACAACATAATGAACCATCATTTATCATCATTAATCATGTTCATCAGTGTCCATCTATTCCGTCAGTTTTCCGGGCCGTCCATATCCGTGGGCACGGCTAGTATACCAGATTTAACATTCTGCAGAGGTTGTACATCTTTACCCATGAGTCGTGATTTACCCTTTCGCCCGAGGGGATCAGCCTCTTAGCTCACTTCCAAGAAAAGCCGACAGGGTTTACTATGAAGCCTTTCAAAAGTTTGTCTAACACATGCCGCAAGGTTTCCTTCGCTAGCAGATATAGATACTCTCTTCCGAATGGCACAATGACGCGCAGCCTATACACATAGGGACAGGGGCTCGCACTATACCCGTGTCGGTTCAGCCCCTCTAGCGCCCTTTCGGGTAACCTCTAACAAGCTAGAAAAGGTCTTCATACTGAGCTAAAGCCAGAGCCATATAGCCCTCATGGTTGTACGAGTTGTCCCAGCTTTTGCCAAGGGATAAGAGGGTCAAGATCAATCTAGCAAAAGCCAGAGTTCTTTCCACCCTTTATATTCAAATTGTTAGAAAGCTTATTTTATTGTTTATTGTATATCCAAATATTCATGTCACAAGATCATGGATTATAATCAAGCACTAGCAAGAACTACCCAAATGCATATCCAAATAGGTAACAAGGAATTCAGGATAACAATCATCTATGATTTTGCTAAGGTCATCAAGGTGGACACATGCATATGATCAATATTGTATTAATTGTGTATAGGTAACAAGGTTAATCCCATGTTATACTTGCCTTAAATACTTGCTCAATTCTCACATCATCAGCTTTTGGTCATCACCTTCTTCGGCGCTCACAATCGGTTCTCATCTACTCGTAGCAAGCACCACACATAGACAAACATACAAACAATAAATAGAAACAACTAAGAACAATACATCAATCAGAAGAAACACTTAAAAAGGAGAGCGTACTAAACAGCCTAAAATAGTGCTATCGTTAAAAAGAATGCGACTGTCGTGACTGACTACAAAAAGAGGCAAAAGACTATGGAGTGTATTTATTTTATTTTAGTAAAACTAGGTGATGCATATTTTAGAGAAATATCCAAATGGTAGAATTAATCAAATTAGATTGATTATGAATGCAGAGTTAAAACTTAGTTATATTTTAATTATTAATAATTATATATCATTTAAGCCATTTAAGCATTCATAATTTAAAAATTATAAAGCATGTGAAAGCAACTAATTGAACCATCATGTTTCGAGGTTTATCTAAGCAGATCATATCCCAAAAAGTATTAATGTTGGTATTAATTATATTAACATTCTCTATTAAGTACAAGCTTATATACTTAAAACACTTTTAACTGAAAAGACATTGAATAAATATTAATTATATTACACCGACTTTATATGAGTCATGCTTCAATTAGGAAAACTATAATTTAATAAATACATATACATATTTAAGTTAACAAGCAATTACAGAAAGATCAAAGATAAAACTAAATTACTTTTAATTAATTAAAAAGGACACTCAACAAGCATTAATCAAATTAATTATATTCATACCCGGGACATGGAAAAAAAAACATGACTAACATGTCGCTTATGTCGCCATGATCGCAAAGCAATAAAAACGAAATTTATAACTCTACGTCAGTTTTAATTATAAAGTTAGACGCATATGTTAATTAATATAATAATTAACTATCTATCGAAAAATATGTGACATGAAAAACATTATTACTACTATGTAGAGCACATCGACATGAATCTAACGCAATTTGAACCACTTAAATCGGCTATTAAACGCTTAAATGACCGAGATTAAAAGGCGTGGTGGCAAATCTGTATTTACCAACATCTTCTTCCTTGGGTAGCAGATCGTGGTCTATTGGGAAAGCTAGCTGGGGACTTCGGCCGCAGGGCACTTGGCCGGGATTGGCTCCTCCGACTCATGGACGTTTGCTGCCTACTATCCAGGCACACCATCTTATTGCATTTGCTCATAATAGATGATATCCAGATACATCTGCACGTGTGATAGGTTGGATTGCAGTTACTAGATGACAACTGCCCGTACAGAGAATCACAAATTCATGGAGGTGCTCACCGAACATAGAACGATGATGGAGATGGCAGCCAGCTTGGACATCCCACATACGTGGTGCTCCATGGACTTGAGAGCGGAGATCATGCAGAGCATCTAGGCATGGCTGATGGCTACGGGCAGTTTTCACTTAGATCAATTAGCTCCCATGGTGAACAGATGACGATGAGCCATGGATCGAGATCAACTCCGTACCTGTTTGGCAAAACTTCCCGGCGGCGCGGCAAGATGGAGGTGCGGCGCATGATGAGAGTTAGGGCTCCGTGCTGCTGTTTTTGTGGATAAAGAAAACCACGATAGGTTGTGACTTATATGTCGCCGATTTCGTGCAAACCGTTTGCGTGTGCCTTTGTATCTCTTCATGCTTTCTATGACGGGAAAAGGAAACAGAGGCACACACGCACCATCAGGTCCTGGCGAGCAGATAACAAAGGAAAGGAGAAGCAAGGCTGTTTATGATGAAAGCAGGGAGATGGAATCGGCCTGGTTGCTGGCTTCCTGAATTGCCATCACGTCAAAGCACATTGGTCCAAGGAACAAAGGAAATAAATAAAAAGAAAAGATAGATAAGTGTCAACGGTAGAGAGAAAATGGTAGACCCTGATCCATTAGTAAAGGTTTAGATTTAGACGGACTAGGATGAGAATTATATATCTTCAGAATTATTTAATTTCATGTCTAAAAATAATTCTAGAAAAATCAAGAATTAGTATTTAAGCCACGAGAAAAAATATTGTGATGCCTCAAAAGAAATTTGGGATAATTTTTATAGATAGATTGAACACCGAGGAAGCTTGATAAAATATTTGGTGCTCACGGAAGATATTTTGGAACATATAAAAAATATATTATGCTCATAGAAAGGTGAGAAAGAATTCCAGAAAAATGTAGAAAAATTCCCGAAAAGTTTTAATAGGTCGTCCTAATGAAAGATGAACTCAAGGAATAATTTAGCGTAGAATATGATGATATGGAAAACTCCAAATGAGAAGATTAAGATCAAGAAAGAGAAGACTTTATAACACCCCGAAATTTCTATTTCGGGTTGTTATTAGAAAATATTAAAAAAAATGAATGGTTTTAATATTTGGATAAAATTTGCCAACAATAGTTTAGATTTTCATATATTTTGATCGAAGAAAAATGGTTTTTTAAAATATTTTGGAATTTATTAGATGAGCTTTTGTTGATGTGATGCTTGTATATTACTTGAGTTGGTTGATTTTGTATGTGCTAAGTTTCAAGAAAACGTTTAGACGTTGATAGATCCTTCCCAGAAATTTTCTAGACTTTTCCGGGCTTTTTCTCATTTTTTCTAGAACAAAATCTATTTTTTTATATGCTCTAAAATTCTTTTTCATGGACACCAAAAACTTTATCTAGATTGATCAACTCTCAAAATATCTCTAAAAGTTTTCCTTTAAGTTTTAGAATTTTGGAAATATTTTTCAGGGATTTAAAATGATTTCAACTTTTTCTGGAATTATTTTGGAACTGAAAATGATTTATTTAAAATCCCGAAATTAAGAAATTCCGAAACTATTTCAAACCCTAGACCTATATATATGCCGGTGTTCCTCTCGTCACGCTGATCACAGATCTAAAAACGTCATCCCAAGCCGCCACCTGTAGCTCCCTCCATCTCTCGCCGAAGTTCGGAAAACTAGGTTTCCGGCGAACTCTCCGGCAAGCTTTTCCGGCAACACCATGGCGTCCCGGCATCAGCCATCACCATCAAGAGATAGCCCTCGTCGTTCTCTTCTCCGTGGTATACTTGTTTGCACAAATCCCTTACTGTTTGATCGTTCCCTAGATTTTCTTTTCTTCTCCGGCGAAGAATCACCATGGCTGACCGGAGCTTTTTATTTCTCGTCGTTCGGCGCAGCAATACCGTCTCCACCCCTTGGCTGCGCACCTGCGCCCCCATGCGCTCCAGCCCTGCGACGCCCAACCCCATCCACGCCTGCGCCTTCCTGCGCCCCGCCGCCCTCGTGCGCGTGTGCCTGCTCGAGATCGAGCAGGGCTGCCGGCCGCAGGCAGCGGCGCCCCCCTTGGCCGTGCGGGCAGGCTGACCCCGCGTGCGGGTCCGCGCCGCGGTGGCCTTGCGCTGCCACGCCCAGCCTCTCGCTGGCTGGTAGGCCGGCCAGGCCGATTCCCCTTCCCCACGATGTACAGCAGCAGCATCTCGTACGTGAAGGAGATGGATGAAGGTAGAAGATGCCCCTAATTACGATTTTGCCACTGAATAAAAATAGCAATAGTTTATTCGTTTTAACTTCGTTTTGTTCTGTTTCAGTTGCGTTAGTTTCGTAACGTCGCGCTCTACGCAGTGGTGCTAACTTTTATTATTTCATATATTTTTTATATATATTTAGTTGAATATTAGATTAATTAATATATGCACCTAAATCTATAATTAAAAGCACTATACAGTTAAAATCATGTTTTCTATTGTTTTGTGATCGTGGCAACCTAAATGACTTGTTAGCGATACTGTTTTCCATATCCCATGTTTATAAATATAATTAGTTTAATTAATATTTATTGAGTGCCATTTTTAATTATTAAAAAAACAATTTAGGTTTACACTTCGGTATTTTTATAATCTGATATTAATTTGATTAATGTTAACTTAAATATTTATTAATTATAATTCTTTTAGTTAGACATAAAGTATATAATTAATTTGTTTAATATTTATTTAATGTCTTTTTGATTAAAAATAACTTATGTTTCTAATTTAGATCTTTTATAAATAAATAAATGATAACATTATTAATATCAATTTAAAGGATTCTTTATTAATTATAACTTGTTTAGTATAAATGGAAGCATGTCATGATTCGATTAGTTGCTCTCATTTGCTTTATGCTTCCTAAATCATAAATGTTTAAATGACTTAAATGATGTACAATGGTCTGTAGTTAGTTTATGACTAAAGTTTAACTCCAGCTTTTATAATTCTTTATAATTTGGTCAATTCAACTTTGATATATTTCTTTAGAAAGTCTATCACCTTCTTTTATTAAATAAAATACGACCAGCGTATAGTCGTCTTCTCCGTTACACTCCGAACCTCGAAAGTCGTGTCCGTTTAACGATAGCTCCGTTCTCAATCGTTCTTGCGTTGTCTCGATCGTAGCAATAAGTCGTGTCGTTTAGTGCGCTCTTTCTAAGCTTTTCTTTTGATTGTTGTTTGTTCTTAGTCGTGATTGTTTGTTTGTCTGTTTGTGTTGCTTGTTTGCTACGAGTAGAAGAAAAGCTGGGGCAACGATTGTAAACATCCGTGGCAGTGATCAGGATGCTGGTTGTATTGATTTGTGATCGAGACGACGCTCCTTTTCGGCACTCATCTGCGCCGGGGATCTGCCGGTAATGGCCTTTTCCCCGCTACCCTCTCCTCGGAGGTCGGGACGGGGCGGGCTCGGTCTTCCTCACTGCTGGTGTAATGAGTACACCGAGCAGCGTCCTCCTCTGGCGGGACCTCTCCCGCAGGATTTTCCATCCCCGGCGCCAGTGATACATACACCGTGCACCGGTCGACATCACCGACCTGCAAAAGCAACAGAGATGAGTCAACTGCAGACGATATACGAATGATCAAACAGAATCTGCTACATACCTTTGGTGCTGGTCGTCCTAACTTGAAGGCTTGCACCCGATCACTGCCACGGATGAAGCCCCCATCCGCGAAGTTAAACAGCTCGTTCAACAGCTGTTGTACCTCCGCTTTCTCCAAGATCTCCGACCGCATCCTGGTCGGGTCTGCGCTTCCGGCATACTCGTACGCCGAGTGCACCCTCTTCTGGCAGGGCATCACCCGGCGGCAAATGAAGTTGCCGACCACGCCAAGCCCATCCAGGCTTCATCAGATCCGCCACTTGACCGTCGAACTCTGGGCGGTCGGTCCAGCTCGTCCTCTTCTCGGGAATGTATCCCACGTCGCAGAACGTGGAGCTGCCCGGTTCCTCCCTGACGTAGAACCACTTCCTGTACCATTCGGTCAAGGAAGTGTTCCATGGGCAGTGCAGGTAGCGATTCTTCATCCCATCACGAAGGTTGAGGTATACTCCACCTGCAACCCTGGAGCCTCCAACTGCTCCCTTCTTCCTCAAGCAGAAAAGGTACCGGAAAAGATCGAAGTGCGGCTCTATGCCAACATAGGCCTCGCACAGGTGGATGAAGGTGGAAATAAGGAGAATTGAGTTCGGGTGCAGATTGCAAATCCCGATCTCATAGTACAAAAGAAGACCTTGAAGAAAAGGATGAACAGGAACACCAAAGCCTCTCTTAACGAAATCCTCAAAAACGACGATCTCACCGGCGCGAGGGTCGGGGTAGCTCTCCCCCTCCGGTGCCCTCCAGCCGCCGAGCTCTGCGCCGTGCAGAAGCCCCATATCGACGAGGTCACCAAGAGATTTTGTGGTGCTGCGAGACTTCTTCCACTCCTTGGCCATCAGTTCGGCCCTCTTCCTGGAGTCGCTCTTCGCCATTAGAGGTGCGAATGTGGGCTGGAGTTAGGAAGATGCAGGAGATTGGAGAAGATGAGAGCGGAAGGTTTGAAGGCAATGGCAGGCGAAGCGGTACAGGCGGTCCTATTAGGCCCTTATAAACCCGCGACCCCACCTCTCCCACTTCCTGTATTCTCGGGAAGTGGGCAGGCCATGCGGCGGACGCGGCGTTTCGGTTTACAATGATTATAGACAATTAATGCGGCGGAGTTTTCGTACCAATTGATGGTTTCCTTTTCTCAAACCATGCAAAGAGCGGTTGTACAGTTGCCAGGTGCAGCTTTTCATGCATCCGTCTGACATATCGTCAGGAGACCCGGTCACGTCAACTTTAACTGGAAAGATCTTTTCAAAAGTAAGAAGACACATACGCCAGTGAGTCAACAATCCGGGGACTGCACCGACCACCGAGCACTCGACGCTCGGGGACTGGTCGCCCAGTCTATCAGCTCGGAACTTCAAGGACTGCACCGACCACCGAGCACTCGACGCTCGGGGACTGGTCGCCCAGTCTATCAGCTCGGAACTTCAAGGACTGCACCGACCACCGAGCACTCGACGCTCGGGGACTGGTCGCTCAGTCTATCAGCTCAAAGCTTTAAAGCATGCACCGACCACTGAGCACTCGACGCTCGGGGACTGGTCGTACAGTATAGCAACATATAATTCCAAGAAGCACACTAAGTGCTTGGGGACTGGTCGATCGGTCTTTTCAATTGCAGACGAGCATGACATGCTTGGGGACTGGTAAAATTCAATTTTTTAGACCTTGCTACAAGGCTTATACTTCGCCTTCCAGCAAGCTCGGGAACTACATCGGTACGATGCATCTAGCAATGCATCTCAGTCTCAAAACTACTTTGGGGAATTTTCTTTTGACCCTGGCACTACGTGCCTACGTCACCTACTACCAGGCTCGGGGACTAAGTGGGCACACTTCACCTAGCGGTGAATTTGCTTGCTTTTTTGATGCTTTTACCTTTCAAAGAGGTAAAGTGGGCACACTTCACCAGGAAAGAAATTTTTTTTAGAGCACCATGCATTCTTCGAACAACCTGTTTCTTCGATGGCAATGTTGATCAACTGTCTCTCGAGTTGGTCGAGGAACCGTTGCAACTGTTTGGGCGACTTTCCTACTTATTGAAGACGTCAAGCCTCACTAATCGAAGAAGCTCAAGACGGCGTGTTACATCACAATACATGGTGCTCGGGGACTAGCTGTGGGGGTATAAACCCCTATACCCTCGTGGGCCTATATGGGCCGCACCGTCAGAGGTGGCTCGGCCCACAAGATGAAGACGTGCGGCGCACGACTGGTCGGCGTGCACCGCAAGGCTACAAGATATTGTACCAAATAGGATACTTTGCTTGTAACTCTGTCCCTTCAGGATATATAAGGAGGGGCAGGGGTCCCCTAGAGGACAGATCACACATCATATCCTCTCAACACAAATCAATACAACCAGACGCAGGACGTAGGTATTACGCCAACTCGGCGGCCGAACCTGGATAAAAAGCTTGTCCGTGTCTTGCGTCACCATCGAGTTCGTAGTTTGCGCACCGTCTACCGATAAACTACTACCGTGGGTATACCCCAAGGTAGACTGCCGACTAGCTTTCGTCGACAGTGGAGCGCCAGGTAGGGGGTGTGCGTGCAACTTTTCCGGCGAACAAGATGGTCACGATCCCAGCTTCCGCGACCGTGCCCGAAGGCCTCACATTCACCGTCGGCCAGATCACGTGGACGACGTGCAGCGGCGGCTTGGCGACCACGGTTCCGAAAGAGATCCAGATCCAATCTGAGATCACGCCTTCTCCGACCACACGCATGACGGCACCAAGCTCCCGACCACCGTTCCCACTCTACAAGGGAAAGGAGATCGACTGCTCGGACCTCCTCCAAGCGCTCGATCGCGCTGACTCCAAGCTACTCGAAGTCTCCCAACTAATAGATGGAGTTCTGCGCCGACCCGACCAAGCCGCTCGAGCGGATTTTTCGAAATCCCGCCGGCCAACTCGTGTCGCCACACACGAACGGCTGGGAACGTCCCTGACGATAACCTCAACCCCCTCAGGACGATCCGTCGAGCTCAAAAAGGAAGACTATCCTCGCGGCCTGAACAACTCGGCCTCTGTTTACTCACAGCATGTCCAATCCGTTTTCAGCAAAGCGGGCTGGTCGCCGACGAGGAACAATCGCCACCATGTCAACATGGTGACAATCCGAGCGCCACGGGACGGCCAGGTTTCCAGCACCAACTCAAGCACCGGCTCCGTCCCCACCGAGGTTATAAACACCGAAGACGAGGGCTACGACCTGGATTTTCCTTCACACCCTCCGGGTTTCGACCGATTCCCGATATTCCCCCCCCCCGGCGAGGGGATATCGTGTTCAATGTCAGCGCCGACGAACCAGCTGTTGACGGAGAAACAGATGACCAGAGGCAACTCCGCGAACAGCGTAACGCCGATCGCGCCCGACGGCGTGCGGATGAGCAACAACAGATGCCACCAAGTAACCTCAACGATGCCTTTGACATGGTCGGGGACCAGCCGGTCTACAAAACGCCAAGCGCCAACGTGGCTGTCGCCATGGCCAACCTGGATCGGCTTCCTGACACCCCCGAGTGCCAGGGAGTCCGGACCAGCATCCGAGCACACCTGATCGCCGCAATGGGACAGACAGCCACTCTGCTCAAGAGAGTCCAGGACGTCTCTTATACGGAAGTCGCCTCCGACCAGACTGATCGTAGCCGGGCCTCACCCAGCAGGCGTCACCGCAGCCGCTCCCCCGACAACCGTCGAGGGGACTCACGGCGCGACGATGGTGGTCGGGACGCCGATGGCCGCCGCCAGCAGAACCGCGTACGCGGCCAAGAAGAAGAAGATCAACACAGGGATCTCCGCCACAACATCCCTCCCAAAGATGCCCGGGACCGCATCAACAGGCGCGCCGCAGAGAGAGCAGTCCACGAAAACCTGCGCCGCATCGAGTACGATGCGACCCACGGTCCTCCGGGCCTAAGGCAGTTCTCCTCACACCTCCGCCAGGTCGTGTGGCCCCGCAATTTCAAGCTCGAAAAACTTAAAAAATACGACGGCAAGGAAAATCCAGAGAACTGGATCACTCTCTATGAAATCGCCGTCCGATCAGCGGCAGGAGATGAGCACGTCATGGCTAACTACTTCCCCGTAGTCCTCGACCAGGCTGGTCATCAGTGGCTTCTCGGCTTGCCCGAGGACTCCTTCGACTCTTGGGAAGAGTTACGACAGGCTTTCATCGACAACTTCATCGCCACATGCGAGCAGCCCGGAAACAAGTATGACCTTGAAAGGATAAGAGACAGGAAGAATGAACCTCTGCGCGATTACATCCAACGATTCTCGGATATGCGCCTCAAAATCCCGAAGATTTCTCATGACGAGGCCATATCAGCCTTTATCAAGGGCTTGCGTTTTCATGAAGCGCTGAGGAACAAGTTGTTGCGTAAGCGCCCATCAACGGTAGCAGAGCTCCTCGCCACAGCTAAAAATTACGCCGATGCTGATGACGCAGAAAAACTAATCCGAGACGACGCGAGAGGCCCCGACCAGCCTTCTCGGCGAGATGACGGTCGTGGTCGCTACGACAACAGAAATCACCGCCGCTCCGACAACCGCGATCACCGAGAGGGTTGGGATCGGCGGCGCGACAGCCGCGACGACTTCAGAGGAAAGCGCCCTCATGAATACGACCACGAAGTAAATACGGTCAAACGTCCCAACGGACGACGGGACTACCAAGACGACTACAACAAAACGTTGAAGGGACCGTGCCAGCTACACCCAAAGTCTAACCATACCATGGAAGAGTGCCGCGTCCTCAAAAGTATCTATACACGGCGGGCCGCCCAAGAGGACTCCGCCAAGAAAAATAACAAACGCGACGGGCACGACCACGAAGATGAGGATGAGGACCAAGACAGGGACCCCCGACACCAATACGTTAGCCCCACCGACGTGGTCCACTCCATTTTCGGGGGCAAGGTCTCCACTGAGTCCAAGCGAGAAAGAAAGCTGTTAAAGAGAGCCTGCCTCAACATAGACAGCACGGACGGGCTGATCGCAGATCCGAAATTTCCTGCCTGGTCCCACAGGGAGATCTCGTTCAGCAGGAAGGACCAGTGGGCCGCTATCCCAGAGCCGGGACGTTTCCCACTGATTCTTGATCCCTGCATCAATAGCATCAGATTCGAGCGCGTGCTCGTGGACGGGGGAAGCTCCATCGACATCCTTTTCCGCAACAGCCTCCCCGCCCTCAAGATATCACCGGCACAACTAAAACCTTACGACGCCCAATTCTGGGGGGTTTTGCCAGGTCAAAGTTCGGTGCCCCTCTGACAGATAACATTGCCTGTCCAATTCGGCACACCCGATCACTTCCGGACGGAGTTCATCAACTTCGTAGTCGCGGACTTCGACGGGACCTACCACGCCATACTGGGCCGCCCATCGCTGACAAAGTTCATGGCAGTCCCGCACTACTCATACCTAGTCCTTAAGATGCCCACGGAGAAGGGTGTCCTAACCGTCAGAGGCAACGTCTACACTGCGTACACCTGCGAAGAAGAAAGCTTCAAGATCACCGAGGCAATTGACCTCTCAATCCGCATGGCGGAAACAGCAAACCAAGCCGCACAGCTGCCTCCCGACCAGCTCCGATTACCTGAGCAGGAGACAGCCAGAAAGAATTCGAAATCCAAGGAGTACAAAGAAGTGCAGCTGGTCGAAGGCAACCCCGAGAAGACAGCCCTCATCGGGGCTAACCTGGATCCAAAATAGGAAGACGCGCTCGTCGGGTTTCTAAGGGACAACGTGAGCGTTTTCGCATGGAAACCCGCAGACATGCCCGGTGTCCCACGAAACCTGATCGAGCACTCCTTAAATGTCTCGAAGACCGCAAGACCAATCAAGCAAAAACTGCGACGGTTCGCTCGTGACAAAAAGGAGGCTATTAGGACAGAAATAACATGGCTTCTAGCAGCCAGATTCATAAAAGAAGTGTATCATCCCGATTGGCTCGCCAATCCGGTTCTTGTACGCAAAAAGAATAATGAATGGAGAATGTGCGTTGATTACACCGATCTCAACAAACACTGTCCTAAAGATCCTTTTGGTCTTCCTCGCATCGACGAGGTGGTCGACTCAACGGCCGGATGCGAACTCCTCTCCTTTCTAGATTGCTACTCTGGTTATCACCAGATCTCGTTAAAGGAAGAAGATCAGATCAAAACATCCTTCATCACACCCTTCGGCGCATACTGTTACACTACCATGTCTTTCGGACTTAAAAACGCCGGGGCCACTTATCAAAGGGCCATCCAGCAATGCCTCCACGACGAGATTCGCGATGACCTCGTCGAGGCCTATGTGGACGACGTGGTCGTAAAAACAAGGGACGCGAGCACCCTAATCGACAACTTAGACCGAACCTTTAAGGCACTCAATAGGTACAAGTGGAAGCTCAACCCCAAGAAATGCATTTTCGGCGTTCCTTCCGGTCTACTGCTCGGCAACGTCGTCAGTCGCGACGGCATACGACCAAACCCTTCCAAAGTCAAGGCCGTACTCGACATGCGACCACCGAAGAACGTCAAGGATATTTAGAAGCTAACCGGATGCATGGCCGCCCTCAGTCGTTTCATCTCAAGGCTGGGAGAAAAAGGCCTCCCTTTCTTCAAACTATTGAAAGCGTCAGAAAAATTCTCTTGGACAGAGGAAGCCGACGCTGCGTTCACTCAGCTTAAGACCTTCCTCACTTCACCGCCTGTCCTCACAGCGCCTCAGCCCAATGAAGACCTACTCCTTTACATTGCTGCAACCGACAGGGTTGTTTCCACGGCAATAGTGGTCGAGCGAGATGAACCAGGTCACGTCTTCAAGGTCCAGAGACCCGTTTACTTCATAAGCGAAGTTTTAAACGAATCCAAGGCCAGGTACCCACAAATACAGAAGCTTATATACGCCATCCTGATAACGTCAAGAAAGCTGAAGCACTACTTCGACGGCCATCGAGTCCTGGTGACAACCAGCTTTCCTCTCGGGGACATCCTGCGCAACAAAGACGCCAATGGCAGAATCGTGAAATGGGCAATGGAATTATGTCCATTTTCCCTAGAGTTCCAGAGTCGCACCACTGTCAAGTCTCAAGCCCTGGTCGATTTCATTGCCGAATGGACGGATCTCAACGAGCCTTCCGTTCCAGATGTCTCAGACCACTGGTCAATGTTCTTTGATGGGTCCTTGAACATCAACGGTGCAGGCGCTGGGATATTGTTCGTATCACCCAACAAGGACAAACTCCGCTACGTCCTTCGGATCCTTTTTCCGGCGTCAAACAATGTCGCCGAATACGAAGCATGCTTACATGGCGTACGACTGGCCGTTGAACTGGGGGTCAAGCGCCTCTATGTCTACGGCGACTCCGCTTTGGTCATCAACCAGCTCAACAAGGAGTGGGACGCAACCCACGAGAAGATGGATCTCTACTGCAAAGAAATTCGCAAATGGGAAACTAACTTCTATGGCATAGAGTACATCCACGTGGTCCGGGATAAGAACCAAGCAGCAGATGCGTTGTCAAAGTTAGGCTCGTCTCGGGCCCAAATCCCGCGGGGTATTTTCGTCCAGGACATCCATGAGCCGAGCGTAAGCTCCCCCCTGGTCGGCAAGCAACCCACCGAGGCAATGCTCATAGATGACGCCACTCCGACAACCGGTGGGAGTGACTGGCGTATCCCGTTCATCAAATACATATCAGACGGGACAGGCTTTCAGGACAAAACAGAGAACGAGCGTCTCATCTGACGATCAAAGAACTACATCCTGGTCGACGGAAAACTCATGCGGAAAAACGCAAGCTCCGAAGTACTGCTCAAGTGCATACCCCAAGATGATGGTATCAAACTCTTGGAGGACATACACGCCGGATCCTGCGGCAACCACGCCGCATCTAGAACGCTGGTCGGAAAGGCTTTCCGAGCAGGTTTTTATTGGCCAACCGCGGTCGGCGACGCAGAAAAACTGGTTCGGCATTGCGAAGGATGTCAGTTTTTCGCTAAGAGGACCCACGTACCTGCCCATGAAATTCAAACCATCCCGTCGTCTTGGCCCTTTGCTTGCTGGGGGCTTGACATGATCGGACCATTTAAACCAGCCCCGGGCAATTTCAAGTTTGTCTTCGTGTTAATCGACAAGTTCTCCAAGTGGATTGAATACATGCCCCTGGTCAAGGCAACCTCCGAGAAGTCTGTGGAGTTCCTCAATCAAATCATACACAGATTCGGCATCCCGAACAGCATAATCACCGACCTGGGCACTCAGTTTACTGGCACCACTTTTTGGGATTTCTGCGATGACAGAGGCATAGTCATAAAATATGTGTCAGTGGCACATCCACGTGCCAACGGTCAAGTTGAACGTGCTAACGGAATGATCATTGATGCCCTAAAGAAAAGGTTGTACACCGAAAACGACAGAGCACCCGGTCGATGGATGAAAGAATTGCCGGCAGTGGTCTGGGGCCTCCGAACTCAGACCAGTCGAAACACAGGGGTGTCTCCCTACTTCATGGTGTACGGTGCAGAGGCGGTCTTGCCGTCTGACATACACTTCAGATCTCCTAGAATCGAGCACTTCGACCAGGCGACCACCGACAACGCCAGAGGACTCGAAATCAATTGCATGGAGGAAAAGCGTTTAGTTTCGTGTCTCCGAACAGCAAAATATCTCGCAGCAGTCAGGCGATACTACAACAGGAATGTCAAGGACCGTTCTTTCGTGGTCGGCGATCTGGTGCTTCGATGGAAAACAAGCCAGGAGGGAATGCACAAGCTATCCACTCCCTGGGAAGGACCCTTCGTGGTGACCGAGGTCACACGACCTACGTCCTACAGATTGGCATACCCAGACGGAACACGAGTGCCTAACTCTTGGCACATCGACAAACTGCGACGTTTCTATCCATAAAGATTTTCTATGACTTTCTTTTGTAAGTATCTTATAATTTCTGATAATGAAATTC
>NC_012872.2:41268105-41269022 GCF_000003195.3 Sorghum bicolor
AAGCTTTTCTTTTGATTGTTGTTTGTTCTTAGTCGTGATTGTTTGTTTGTCTGTTTGTGTTGCTTGTTTGCTACGAGTAGAAGAAGCGTGGTTCGTCAGCATTGAAGATCAGGAGCTGAGGACCGATAATCGAAGCAGAAGTTGGAGATCAGAAGAAAGAAGCCAGAGAATTCTGAGCAGATAAACACTGGGAATTAAGGCAAGTGCAGGCACCCTTTGATCATATTATACCTATGAACTTTAAATACATTTACTTTCCATTGCATGTGTCTTAATACTGCAAACCCTAAGGACATGACTAGTCTTCTACTATATTCCTTGTATACCTGGGTTTATACATGGGTAGTATAGTGAACAGTAGATATGCTTAGTTGCTCTACTCATCTAATCTATATAATAATAAAAATAATGATCTTGCTTAATAAATTCTTCAATGATGATAAATGTTTAAATGATGAACAATGGTCACTTCGGTGATGGAGATGTTGCGGTGCTTGCGAGCATCGTGGTTTGGTTGAGGACAGGGGGAGCGGGTACTGTTGGTGGTCCGGTTGCCGGGCGTACCCGTCTCTGCTCTCCGTAAGGACTTAGTCATGGAGCGGCCCCCTGGGACTTACAGTGCAGCTCCAAGCTATATGGCTCTGGCTTGACTAATTAGCAGGACCTCCACTAGTAGGGTGTTACTTTCCGGATAGGCGTGAGGAAGTAACTTGGGTAATGAATATTAAGTTGTCGGTTGCTCGGTATGCCATGGCTATGGGTATCGACTGTCGAGCGCCCCGGCGAAAACTTGCGAGTGGCATCCTATTAGTTGGACCCTGTGAAAGGTCTCGTAGTGAGACCCTGTCTGCTCACCTTGGCAGTGTTTTGGGGAGTCATGACCCCGGGCAAATGGGAATCACGACTGGAGGAAAGTG
>NC_012872.2:41269122-41274202 GCF_000003195.3 Sorghum bicolor
TACTTATGTTCTAATTTAGATCTATTATAAATAAATAAATGATAACATTATTAATATCAATTTAATGGATTCTTTATTAATTATAACTTGTTTAGTATAAATGGAAGCATGTCATGATTCGATTAGTTGCTCTCATTTGCTTTATGCTTCCTAAATCATAAATGTTTAAATGACTTAAATGATGTACAATGGTCTGTAGTTAGTTTTTGACTAAAGTTTAACTCCAGCTTTTATAATTCTTTATAATTTGGTCAATTCAACTTTGATATATTTCTTTAGAAAGTCTATCACCTTCTTTTATTAAATAAAATACGACCAGCGTATAGTCGTCTTCTCCGTTACACTCCGAACCTCGAAAGTCGTGTCCGTTTAACGATAGCTCCGTTCTCAATCGTTCTTGCGTTGTCTCGATCGTAGCAATAAGTCGTGTCGTTTAGTGCGCTCTTTCTAAGCTTTTCTTTTGATTGTTGTTTGTTCTTAGTCGTGATTGTTTGTTTGTCTGTTTGTGTTGCTTGTTTGCTACGAGTAGAAGAAGCGTGGTTCGTCAGCATTGAAGATCAGGAGCTGAGGACCGATAATCGAAGCAGAAGTTGGAGATCAGAAGAAAGAAGCCAGAGAATTCTGAGCAGATAAACACTGGGAATTAAGGCAAGTGCAGGCACCCTTTGATCATATTATACCTATGAACTTTAAATACATTTACTTTCCATTGCATGTGTCTTAATACTGCAAACCCTAAGGACATGACTAGTCTTCTACTATATTCCTTGTATACCTGGGTTTATACATGGGTAGTATAGTGAACAGTAGATATGCTTAGTTGCTCTACTCATCTAATCTATATAATAATAAAAATAATGATCTTGCTTAATAAATTCTTCAATGATGATAAATGTTTAAATGATGAACAATGGTCACTTCGGTGATGGAGATGTTGCGGTGCTTGCGAGCATCGTGGTTTGGTTGAGGACAGGGGGAGCGGGTACTGTTGGTGGTCCGGTTGCCGGGCGTACCCGTCTCTGCTCTCCGTAAGGACTTAGTCATGGAGCGGCCCCCTGGGACTTACAGTGCAGCTCCAAGCTATATGGCTCTGGCTTGACTAATTAGCAGGACCTCCACTAGTAGGGTGTTACTTTCCGGATAGGCGTGAGGAAGTAACTTGGGTAATGAATATTAAGTTGTCGGTTGCTCGGTATGCCATGGCTATGGGTATCGACTGTCGAGCGCCCCGGCGAAAACTTGCGAGTGGCATCCTATTAGTTGGACCCTGTGAAAGGTCTCGTAGTGAGACCCTGTCTGCTCACCTTGGCAGTGTTTTGGGGAGTCATGACCCCGGGCAAATGGGAATCACGACTTGGAGTGAAAGTGCACACCTCTGCAGAGTGTAAAACTGATATATCAGCCGTGCTCACGGTCACGAGCGGCCCAGACCCTCACTTGATGAGCAAATTGGATTCACTGGATACTTGGAGATGGATCTTGGCGAGGTTGCTACCTCGTGTTTTGGCGGAATGGCTATTCCGTGTTGGCAGGATTGCTATCCTGTGTTAATAATTGGGGTTAATCTCTGGACTACTATAATTATTAGGATAGTCTTTTAAAAGATGCTAATTACTACTTACACTAATTAAGGGTTGGGTTTATGCCACTCATAATTAGTAGTAGGTTGTTCTAATAATAGTCATAATTAAAAGTGATCAACTAAAATGCTACCGCAGTCAAACCAAGTCAGCTTTATCTTGTTTTAAGCCTTGCATGTCATTACTTTCCGTCTGTGCTTGCTGAGTTCGACATGAACTCACCCTTGCTATTTTCCCCCACACCCCAGTGTGTAGTAAAATGTTGCTCAGAAGAAGGATAAAGATGTCATGAAGTTTTCTAGAAGTATATGAAAAGTGCTTGGCGTACGGAGCCCCCAGTCAACCGTCCCTGAGAAGAATGGAGCCTATGAAGTTTAGCTACTGTTTCCGCGTACTCTGATGTTTGTAAGTGTTATTATAAATATGTTTTTCGCTATGTATAACATTGTTTCTGATATTTCTATTCTTTGTTGTATGTGTGGACTTCCTGGGCACACATATGACGACTCTGGTCTTACTTTAAAAGCCAAGGTGTGACAGGAATGGTATCAGAGCAATGTTGACTGTAGGACGTATGCCTAGACAGCACTGGTCGATTTCTAAAGCTTATTTTGAGACAAAACTATTTTCTTATACCTTGACCCTTTGATTCTGACTATTTTCTCATCCTTGTCATGTTGTATCCACTCCTTGAATAGCTTCCTTTGAGCTATTTCTATTTATCTCCTTGGCTCTTATATAGTTGTTTACTAAAGTTTACAAAACCTTGCTTTATTTCTAAATTCGATGGCCCTTCAACATCTCGGACTTACCCTTTAGGATGACCACCACTGTTGAAGAAGCACGTGTAGTATCGTTGATGTGATGTGTGCTTCTTGTGCTTGGTTTGATGTTTTGTGTGTTATCTCTGTTCTATTGTTTTAAATGAGTTCTGGAAGAAGTCATTTGGGATTAGCTCGATCTCTGTTAAGTGGGGTAGTGTTCTCTCTTATCTGGCCTATTTTTTATCAATCTTGGTACTTATCCTTTATCTTACACTGTCCCTACCTACTCTAGTTTTTGATGCCTTCTTCTTTATCAGAACTTAATGGAGGAATCAACACATGAAGGATGCCCCAATAGCAGCAAGCCCTAGAGAAAGTATTACCTTCAACCACATTGGCAAGTGGAACAAAATTCTTCTTAAGTGGGGTAGATCCTCTACCACTCTTGATATCAACAAAATGAAGTTTGAAGATTGAAGACCATCTCTTGTCTATCTTTCTTGTATATCAAACTTTATCTTTTTTTTTGTCACCAATCTCCATCTTGTTATCATCTTTTACTAGTGTTTGCCTCTCGATCGTATCCCCCTTAATATAAAGACCCTAAAGATAAGTCTTCATCTATCTTGTATATCCTTTCTGTCATCAATCTTGATCTTTCTTATCATTGAGTACCAACCCTTGGTCCTTGATCTTACATCTCGTAGTCTTGGAATAAATGAAGCGTGAAGATTATAAATTCAATCTTTGTCTTCCTTCCTAATCTTTGACAATTCCTAATATTTTCATCATATATCTCCTAAATCTTGAATCAAGAAATTGTAAGCACTGATTTATCGTTTATATCATCGATTGCTAATCTTCACTGCTTATCTTTACACCTTATAATGTGAAAACCCAGTGATCAACCTTTATCTATCTTTTCACCCTCCTTTTATCTTGCTTTTCAACCTATGCGGATCTTCAATCCGTTGACCTCATGCCATAAACTCTAAATCAATCTTGAGAATTGATCTTTGACTTCTTTGACATTTTTTATCCCTAATTGCTAAATCATATCTTGTCAAAAGTCTCAATACAATCTTGATGATTTACTTTGACTATCTCTCTAGTCTCTTCAAATCTCGGGACGAGATTTATGTTAAGTGGGGTAGATCTATAACACCCCGAAATTTCTATTTCGGGTTGTTATTAGAAATTATTAAAAAAAACGAATGGTTTTAATATTTGGATAAAATTTGCCAACAATAGTTTAGATTTCCATATATTTTGATCGAAGAAAAATGGTTTTTTTTAAAATATTTTGGAATTTATTAGATGGGCTTTTGTTGATGTGATGCTTGTCTATTACTTGAGTTGGTTGATTTTGTATGTGCTAAGTTTCAAGAAAACGTTGATAGATCCTTCCCAGAAATTTTCTAGACTTTTCCGGGTTTTTTCTCATTTTTTCTAGAACAAAATCTATTTTTTTATATGCTCTCAAATTCTTTTTCATGGACACCAAAAACTTTATCTAGATTGATCAACTCTCAAAATATCTCTAAAAGTTTTCCTTTAATTTTTAGAATTTTGGAAATATTTTTCAGGGATTTAAAATGATTTCAGCTTTTTCTGGAATTATTTTGGAACTGAAAATGATTTATTTAAAATCCCGAAATTAAGAAATTCCGAAACTATTTCAAACCCTAGACCTATATATATGCCGGTGTTCCTCTCGTCACGCTGATCACAGATCTAAAAACGCCATCCCAAGCCGCCACCTGTAGCTCCCTCCATCTCTCGCCGAAGTTCGGAAAACTAGGTTTCCGGCGAACTCTCCGGCAAGCTTTTCCGGCAACACCATGGCGTCCCGGCGTCAGCCATCACCATCAAGAGATAGCCCTCGTCGTTCTCTTCTCCGTGGTATACTTGTTTGCACAAATCCCTTACTGTTTGATCGTTCCCCATATTTCCTTTTCTTCTCCGGCGAGGAATCACCATGGCTGACCGGAGCTTTTTATTTCTCGTCGTTCGGCGCAGCAATACCGTCTCCACCCTTTGGCTGCTTACCTGCGCCCCCATGCGCTCCAGCCCTGCGACGCCCAACCCCATCCACGCCTGCGCCTCCTGCGCCCCGCCGCCTTCGTGCGCGTGTGCCTGCTCGAGATCGAGCAGGGCTGCCGGCCGCAGGCATCGGCGCCCCCCTTGGCCGTGCGGGCAGGCTGACCCCGCGTGCGGGTCCGCGCCGCGGTGGCCTTGCGCTGCCACGCGCAGCCTCTGGCTGGCTGGTAGGCCGGCCAGGCCCATTCCCCTTCCCCACGATGAGCAGCAGCAGCATCTCGTACGTGATGGAGATGGATGAAGGTAGAAGATGCCCCTAATTACGATTTTGCCACTGAATAAAAATAGCAATAGTTTATTCGTTTTAACTTCCTTTTGTTTCGTTTCAGTTGCGTTAGTTTCGTAACGTCGCGCTCTACGCAGTGGTGCTAACTTTTATTATGTCATATATTTTTTATATATATTTAGTTGAATATTAGATTAATTAATATATGCACCTAAATCTATAATTAAAAGCACTATACAGTTAAAATCATGTTTTCTATTGTTTTGTGATCGTGGCAACCTAAATGACTCGTTAGCGATACTGTTTTCCATATCCCATGTTTATAAATATAATTAGTTTAATTAATATTTATTGAGTGCCATTTTTAATTATTAAAAAAATAATTTAGGTTTACACTTCGGTATTTTTAT
>NC_012872.2:41274302-41276500 GCF_000003195.3 Sorghum bicolor
GTGTTGGCAGGATTGCTATCCTGTGTTAATAATTAGGGTTAATCTCTGGACTACTATAATTATTAGGATAGTCTTTTAAAAGTTGCTAATTACTACTTACACTAATTAAGGGTTGGGTTTATGCCACTCATAATTAGTAGTAGGTTGTTCTAATAATAGTCATAATTAAAAGTGATCAACTAAAATGCTACCGCAGTCAAACCAAGTCAGCTTTATCTTGTTTTAAGCCTTGCATGTCATTACTTTCCGTCTGTGCTTGCTAAGTTCGACATGAACTCACCCTTGCTATTTTCCCCCACACCCCAGTGTGTAGTAAAGTGTTGCTCAGAAGAAGGATAAAGATGTCATGAAGTTTTCTAGAAGTATATGAAAAGTGCTTGGCGTACGGAGCCCCGAGTCAACCGTCCCTAAGAAGAATGGAGCCTATGAAGTTTAGCTACTGTTTCCGCGTACTCTGATGTTTGTAAGTGTTATTACAAATATGTTTTTCGCTATGTATAACATTGTTTCTGATATTTCTATTCTTTGTTGTATGTGTGGACTTCCTGGGCACACATATGACGACTCTGGTCTTACTTTAAAAGCCAGGGTGTGACAGGAATGGTATCAGAGCAATGTTGACTGTAGGACGTATGCCTAGACAGCACTGGTCGATTTCTAAAGCTTATTTTGAGACAAAACTATTTTCTTATACCTTGACCCTTTGATTCTGACTATTTTCTCATCCTTGTCATGTTGTATCCACTCCTTGAATAGCTTCCTTTGAGCTATTTCTATTTATCTCCTTGGCTCTTATATAGTTGTTTACTAAAGTTTACAAAACCTTGCTTTATTTCTAAATTCGATGGCCCTTCAACATCTCGGACTTACCCTTTAGGATGACCACCACTGTTGAAGAAGCACGTGTAGTATCGTTGATGTGATGTGTGCTTCTTGTGCTTGGTTTGATGTTTTGTGTGTTATCTCTGTTCTATTGTTTTAAATGAGTTCTGGAAGAAGTCATTTGGGATTAGCTCGATCTCTGTTAAGTGGGGTAGTGTTCTCTCTTATCTGGCCTATTTTTTATCAATCTTGGTACTTATCCTTTATCTTACACTGTCCCTACCTACTCTAGTTTTTGATGCCTTCTTCTTTATCAGAACTTAATGGAGGAATCAACACATGAAGGATGCCCCAATAGCAGCAAGCCCTAGAGAAAGTATTACCTTCAACCACATTGGCAAGTGGAACAAAATTCTTCTTAAGTGGGGTAGATCCTCTACCACTCTTGATATCAACAAAATGAAGTTTGAAGATTGAAGACCATCTCTTGTCTATCTTTCTTGTATATCAAACTTTATCTTTTTTTTTGTCACCAATCTCCATCTTGTTATCATCTTTTACTAGTGTTTGCCTCTCGATCGTATCCCCCTTAATATAAAGACCCTAAAGATAAGTCTTCATCTATCTTGTATATCCTTTCTGTCATCAATCTTGATCTTTCTTATCATTGAGTACCAACCCTTGGTCCTTGATCTTACATCTCGTAGTCTTGGAATAAATGAAGCGTGAAGATTATAAATTCAATCTTTGTCTTCCTTCCTAATCTTTGACAATTCCTAATATTTTCATCATATATCTCCTAAATCTTGAATCAAGAAATTGTAAGCACTGATTTATCGTTTATATCATCGATTGCTAATCTTCACTGCTTATCTTTACACCTTATAATGTGAAAACCCAGTGATCAACCTTTATCTATCTTTTCACCCTCCTTTTATCTTGCTTTTCAACCTATGCGGATCTTCAATCCGTTGACCTCATGCCATAAACTCTAAATCAATCTTGAGAATTGATCTTTGACTTCTTTGACATTTTTTATCCCTAATTGCTAAATCATATCTTGTCAAAAGTCTCAATACAATCTTGATGAGTTACTTTGACTATCTCTCTACTCTCTTCAAATCTCGGGACGAGATTTATGTTAAGTGGGGTAGATCTATAACACCCCGAAATTTCTATTTCGGGTTGTTATTAGAAATTATTAAAAAAAACGAATGGTTTTAATATTTGGATAAAATTTGCCAACAATAGTTTAGATTTCCATATATTTTGATCGAAGAAAAATGTTTTTTTTAATATTTTGGAATTTATTAGATGGGCTTTTGTTGATGTGAAGATAGTCAATCGGCTCCTGGGCGATAATAAACCTGCTCGCC
>NC_012872.2:41286875-41317542 GCF_000003195.3 Sorghum bicolor
ATGCCACTCATAATTAGTAGTAGGTTGTTCTAATAATAGTCATAATTAAAAGTGATCAACTAAAATGCTACCGCAGTCAAACCAAGTCAGCTTTATCTTGTTTTAAGCCTTGCATGTCATTACTTTCCGTCTGTGCTTGCTAAGTTCGACATGAACTCACCCTTGCTATTTTCCCCCACACCCCAGTGTGTAGTAAAGTGTTGCTCAGAAGAAGGATAAAGATGTCATGAAGTTTTCTAGAAGTATATGAAAAGTGCTTGGCGTACGGAGCCCCGAGTCAACCGTCCCTAAGAAGAATGGAGCCTATGAAGTTTAGCTACTGTTTCCGCGTACTCTGATGTTTGTAAGTGTTATTACAAATATGTTTTTCGCTATGTATAACATTGTTTCTGATATTTCTATTCTTTGTTGTATGTGTGGACTTCCTGGGCACACATATGACGACTCTGGTCTTACTTTAAAAGCCAGGGTGTGACAGACTTGATTATAAAAACTAGAGACTCATCGGATACAAAACAATGACTTGCTAAACGCACTCTAAATTCTAGCTAAACACAAAGCCAAGCAGCAAGCAAGCATCACACCACATCAACAAAAGCCCATCAACTTAATTTAGAAAATTTTAAAGAATGATATATTTCTTGTAACTAATTGAAGCTATTTTAAACTGATGTTTGAAATTTTGTCCAAATATAGAAATATTTCTTTTAATTAGTATTTTCTATGCACAACCCAAAATCAAAAATTTTGGGGTGTGACAATTCTACCCCACTTAACAAGAATCTCGTCCCGAGATTCGAAGAGACTAGAGATAATGATAATGTTTGTCATCAAGGTTGTTTTGAGACTTTTGACGAGATATGATTTAGGGATCAAGGATTATCAAAAGTTGATAAAGATATCAAAGATTAATTATCAATATTAGTTCAGGATTTATGATATGAGACCTAAGGATTGAAGATCAACGTAGGTGGAAAAAAAATCAATGAAGGTTAGAAAGATAGATAAAGGTTGATCACCGGATCTTCACATTATGATGTTTACAGACAAAGAGTGAAGATTAGCAAGAGATAATATAAAATATAAAGATACATCGCGCTCATAATTCTTTAATTCAAGATTTATGAGACTTATGGTAAAAGATTCTAAATTATCAAAGATCAATGTGAGAACAAAGATTTGTTCTTCAAGGTTATTTCGAACTCTATGGTAAGAGATGATAAAATAACTGTAGACTGATAAGGGTTAACTAGAAAAACAATGATCGATCACAAGAAACACAAAGATTGATGACAAGAAAAGTACACTGGAAAGGTGAAGTTGACCTTTAGATCGTTATATTATAAGGTAAACGATCAAGGGGCAAAGACTAACAAAAAAAGCATAAGATGAAGATTGATGATAGAAAAGATAAAGTTTGATATACATGAAACAGATATACAAGAAGAATAAAATTGATCATTAGATTTTTCATGTCTTGAAACTTGGGATAGATGACGGTAGCAGATGCTACCCCACTTAACAAGATTGAGCTACTTCTCAAGACGATAACTTTTGGGCCTCCTTCAAAACACAAGAATAGAGACGACACACAAGCAATACGCCAAACAAGACAAGCACACAACACATCATCGATTCTATACATGTTTCTTCAATATGGTGGTCATCCTAAAGAGAGGGTTAGAGATGATAAAAGGCCTTTGAATTTTTAATAAAGCAAGTTTTGAAAAGTTAAGTAAAACAAGTAAATAAAGGCCAAGGTGATAAATAGAATTAGCTCAAAGGAAGCTATTCAAGGAGGGGATACAATATGACAAGGATTGAGAAATAATCAAACTCAAAGAGCCAAGGGATAATAAAATAGTTTTATAGCAAATTAAAATTTTCTAAGCGACCAGTGCTACCTAGGCACACGTCCTACAGTCAACACTGCTCTGATACCAATCTGTCACACCCGGTTTTCAAGAACAAAACCAAGCAAGCCATATGTGTGCCCAGGAAGTCCACACATATAACAACAGAAAAAAATAGTATCAGAAACAATGTTATATAGCGGAAACATACATATAATAGACACTTACATTAGGTTATCGCGGAATGATAACTAATCTTTAGGCTCAAACTTCACAGAGACGGTTGACTGGGGGTAACATATGCCTAGAACTTCTTGTATCCTGAGAACGTCCTTCGTAACTCCTTCGCTCCTCTGATAACTCTTACTAGTAAACTGAGGTGGTGGGAAATAGCAAGAGTGAGCACATATCGTACTCAACAAGTATAACCAGGGGTTCATGAGGCTCAAATAGCTGACTTTGGTTTGACTGCATTTAGCTTTTAATAGTGGATAGCATGTTTAATCATCGGATAGCAAATATCAAGGTAGCATAATTAATCCCATAACCACATGATCAATGTATATAAGAATTAGGAATAACACATATAAACAACATAATAAACCATCATTTATCATCATTAATCATGTTCATCAGTGTCCATCTATTCCGTCAGTTTTTCGGGCTGCCTGTATCCGTGGGCACGGCTAGTATACCAGATTTAACACTCTGCAGAGGTTGTACATCTTAACCCATGAGTCGTGATTTACCCTTTCGCCCGAGGTGATCAGCCTCTTTGCTCACTTCCAAGAAAAGCCGACAGGGTTCACTATGAAGCCTTTCAAAAGTTTGTCTAACATGTTAGGCTGCAAGGTTTCTTTCGCGACCAGATATAGATACCCCCTTCCGAATGGCACAATGACGCGCAACCTATACACATAGGGACAGGGGCTCGCACTATACCCCTGTCGGTTCAGCCCCTCTAGCGTCCTTTCGGGTAACCTCTAACAAGCTAGAAAAAGTCTTCATACTGAGCTAAAGCCAGAGCCATATAGCTCTCTTGGTTGTACGAGTTGTCCCAGCTTTTGCCAAGGGATAAGTCCTTACGGAGGGTCAAGATCAATCTAGCAAAAGCCAGAGTTCTTTCCACCCTTTATATTCAAATTGTTAGAAAGCTTATTTTATTGTTTATTGTATATCCAAATATTCATGTCACAAGATCATGAATTATAATCAAGCACTAGCAAGAACTACCCAAATACATATCCAAATAGGTAACAAGGAATTCAGGATAACAATCATCTATGATTTTGCTAAGGTCATCAAGGTGGGCACATGCATATGATCAATATTGTATTAATTGTGTATAGGTAACAAAGATAATCCCAAGTTATACTTGCCTTAAACACTTGCTCAATTCTCACATCATCAGGTTTTGGTCATCACCTTCTTCGGCGCTCACAATCGGTTCTCATCTACTCGTAGCAAGCACGACACGTAGACAAACATACAAACAACAAATAGAAACAACTAAGAACAACACATCAATCAGAAGAAACACTTAAAAGGTGAGCGTACTAAACAGCCTAAAATAGTGCTATCCTTAAAAAGAATGCGACTGTCGTGACTGACTACAAAAAGAGGCAAAAGACTATGGAGTGTATTTATTTTATTTTAGTAAAACTAGGGGATGCATATTTTAGAGAAATATCCGAAAAGTAGAATTAATCAAATTAGCTTGATTATGAATCCAGAGTTAAAACTTAGTTATATTTTAATTATTAATAATTATATATCATTTAAGCCATTTAAGCATTCATAATTTAAAAATTATAAAGCATGTGAAAGCAACTAATTGAACCATCATGTTTCGAGGTTTATCTAAGCAGATCATATCCCAAAAAGTATTAATGTTGGTATTAATTATATTAACATTCTCTATTAAGTACAAGCTTATATACTTAAAACACTTTTAACTGAAAAGACATTGAATAAATATTAATTATATTACACCGACTTTATATGAGTCATGCTTCAATTAGGAAAACTATAATTTAATAAATACATATACATATTTAAGTTAACAAGCAATTACAGAAAGATCGAAGATAAAACTAAATTACTTTTAATTAATTAAAAAGGACACTCAACAAGCATTAATCAAATTAATTATATTCATACTCGGGACATGAAAAAAAAAACATTACTAACATGTCGCTTATGTCGCCATGATCGCAAAGCAATAAAAACGAAATTTATAACTCTACGTCAGTTTTAATTATAAAGTTAGATGCATATGTTAATTAATTTAATAATTAACTATCTATAGAAAAATATGTGACATGAAAAACATTATTACTACTATGTAGAGCACATCGACATGAATCTAACGCATTTTGAACCACTTAATCGGCTATTAAACGCTTAAATGACGGAGATTAAAAGGCGTGGTGGCAAATCTGTAGTTACCAACATCTTCTTCCTTGGGTAGCAGATCGTGGTGTATTGGGAAAGCTACCTGGGGACTTCGGCCGCAGGGCACTTGGCCGGGATTGGCTCCTCCGACTCATGGACGTTTGCTGCCTACTATCCAGGCACACCATCTTATTGCATTTGCTCATAATAGATGATATCCAGATACATCTGCACGTGTGATAGGTTGGATTGCAGTTACTAGATGACAACTGCCCGTACAGAGAATCACAAATTCATGGAGGTGCTCACCGAACATAGAACGATGATGGAGATGGCAGCCAGCTTGAACATCCCACATACGTGGTGCTCCATGGACTTGAGAGCGGATATCATGCAGAGCATCTAGGCATGGTTGATGGCTACGGGCAGTTTTCACTTAGATCAATTAGCTCCCATGGTGAACAGACGACGATGAGCCATGGATCGAGATCAACTCCGTACCTGTTTGGCAAAACTTCCCGGCGGCGCGGCAAGATGGAGGTGCGGCGCATGATGTGAGTTAGGGCTCCGTGCTGCTGTTTTTGTGGATAAAGAAAACCACGATAGGTTGTGACTTATATGTTGCCGATTCCGTGCAAACCGTTTGCGTGTGCCTTTGTATCTCTTCATGCTTTCTATGACGGGAAAAGGAAACAGAGGCACACACGCACCATGAGGTCCTGGCGAGCAGATAACAAAGGAAAGGAGAAGCAAGGCTGTTTATGATGAAAGCAGGGAGATGGAATCGGCCTGGTTGCTGGCTTCATGAATTGCCATCACGTCAAAGCACATTGGTCCAAGGAACAAAGGAAATAAATAAAAAGAAAAGATAGATAAGTGTCAACGGTAGAGAGAAAATGGTAGACCCTGATCCATTAGTAAAGGTTTAGATTGAGACGGACTAGGATGAGAATTATATATCTTCAGAATTATTTAATTTCATGTCTAAAAATAATTCTAGAAAAATCAAGAATTAGTATTTAAGCCACGAGAAAAAATATTGTGATGCCTCAAAAGAAATTTGGGATAATTTTTATAGATAGATTGAACACCGAGGAAGCTTAATAAAATATTTGGTGCTCACGGAAGATATTTTGGAACATATAAAAAATAGATTATGCTCATAGAAAGGCGAGAAAGAATTCCAGAAAAAGGTAGAAAAATTCCCGAGAAGTTTTAATAGGTCGGCCTAATGAAAGATGAACTCAAGGAATAATTTAGCGTAGAATATGATGATATGGAAAACTCCAAATGAGAAGATTAAGATCAAGAAAGAGAAGACTTGATTATAAAAACTAGAGACTCATCGGATACAAAACAATGACTTGCTAAACGCACTCTAAATTCTAGCTAAACACAAAGCCAAGCAGCAAGCAAGCATCACACCACATCAACAAAAGCCCATCAACTTAATTTAGAAAATTTTAAAGAATGATATATTTCTTGTAACTAATTGAAGCTATTTTAAACTGATGTTTGAAATTTTATCCAAATATAGAAATATTTTTTTTAATTAGTATTTTCTATGCACAACCCAAAAAAAATTTTTGGGGTGTGACAGGAACTTACAAATTTGGGGTCAAATTTTCTTCATATTAATGTAGATAGGATTAAAGAAAACACATCTATAACAAGGTTTAAACATTATTATAGGAATAATTTTCTATTAGATATGCTTCTTATGTAGTACTTATTTGGGCAATAGTTGTTAGCTTTAGAATGCAAACAAGAATCAAATCATTAGTTTAACCAGTAAGATCATTGGGATTTGACACCTAATCTTTTTAATCTTTTTTTTTACAATTACTACCACTTTTTTGTTCACAGACTTTTTTTTGTGACAGATGGAGACTGCTCTGAAACAGATGAATGCATTTGTCAGCATTATTGTTTTTTTGGAATGCACCATTGGAGATTGCCTTTGGCAATTCAACCGTTATATTGCAACTACCATTGTTCTCGGATCCTTCTTGGAAAAAATTCATAAAACTGATATGTTTTATGGTGAGATGATAGGAGTCATTGAGCTTTTGAGGTAAATAAATCTCTGTACTACTCATTCTCTAGTACTACCTCTGTACCACTCATTCCCACTAATACCCTTTCTTCTATATTTGGTTCCTAATTCTTATTTGAACACTTTTAACAGGGCCAATTGGAAAAATGAGAACCATACATATCAGACCACCATGGATTCTATCAAAATAAAAACAGTATTTATGAAGGAGAATCTGCGTTATCATTTGCATCTATCCATATTGGCCTCATTGCTATCTGTGTTGCTATCATTTTTTGTGTCCGCTGTAAAACCACCAGTGAGTTATATGGTTTATCATAATAGCATTTGGCACTGTGGTCTAGTTTTTCAACTTGAGCATGATCAAATTGATGAAGAAATATCCGCTAGTGAAGATAATACCTTTGATTTAATTCCCCGTCACTGTTCCATTCTTAGGAAAGTTGAATCATTTTCACTATGAATATGTGTCACTATTTTTAGGGCCTCTGCTCATAACATATATGCTACTTTTATGTTCCGGCCAATTCCCATGGGCCCTGATCTAGCTCATTGGCTGGGTGCCATTGTTAATTGCCTCACTGACACTATTCATGCTATCCCCAACTGGCTATCTCAAATCCCTTTTCCTCAATGGATCCGGGCTGTTTGTTCTTGGTTCGATAAGGAACGATTGGTCTGTTTGATATCCATTTTGTTGATGGTTGTGGTGACAGATGAGTGGAGGGATTCCGCCTTGATTCTGCTATTACTAATGCTCGGCCTGAACAACCTTCAATTTTCATATGCTATGGCGCGTATACAACTGTCCAGCATGCGCCTATCTACATTTTATATAGCAGTGGCTTGTCAAGGTGGTTGCTACATTCTAGCTTGCATCATGAACAGGGTGGTCTCCCCTTTCTTCCGAGCATCACTAGCAAAACAATGCCACCTAAGGTACAAAATTGGGGTTGAATGCATAAATGCTTTTTATATAGAAATATATCAAAAGCATAGGAAGGGGGCTGAAAATGGTTTCACACTGATAGCTTTTGCTATTGAGTGCTTAGAGTCGGCCTCAACATCTCCACACAAGAAGTCTCTTGGTATCCAAATCCTCAATTCTATTCTTGGACAAAATCCAGACAACCAAGAGTTTGATCAAAATTCTGATCAAAATGGTGGGCTCCAAAAATCCACAATACACCAACATGAGATTGCTTTCATCAGAAGTACTTTATCATATAGCTCAAAAGATAAACATTTCCACCATTCCTGGCACTATGGAAATAGTGTCTTCTCTTCTGCATGCAGAAAGGGAAGACATCCAGGTAGGAAGAATGGTGGAAAGGGTGGAAAGAGAAGTTGTAAAGTGGCAGTTCATCAAAGAAATTTGGATGTTTATTTACAATGATTTCCCAGAATATGAGCCCTCCAGGGATGAATCACTTCCATTATTTGGCCTGCTGGTTTTAGAAAAACATCTGTGTAACGTTGAAAACTGCCAAGAATGGAATAGAATAGGAAGTTTGATTTCAAAGATTGTAGAGTTCACAAGTGATGAGGATGAGTTGTATAGTACATGTGCTTTGAAGGTACTTGTAACACTTCTGAAGACAATTGAAGACTCTGAGTTATCTCAACAAGTGAGCCAGAAGACATTAGAAGGACCACTAATGGATAATTTAGTGGAAATATTGATTAATGACACTCCTGAGACAACAATTGAGAAACAACTAGCAACAACAATCATTGTCCAGCTTAGAATTGATGAGAACACAATGGGGGAGATAAGCCCAATGATATGCAACGCCTTGATTAGCTTGTTTGTGGATAGAAATCTTTCGATTGCTTGTGAAGCACTATCAACAATTTCAAGGTCTGTTAGTTGCTGCATGGTGATATCACAAAGTGAAAGAAAAATTGAAGTATTACAAAAGATATTCTCGTCGGAAGACTACCTATGCAATGGAGGAGCAAAATTGATGGAGAATTTGTGTTTAGGAAACTATGTGCAGTACTTGGAAATTGGAGCCAGCTACATTCGGATGGTAAATTTTTGAGTTACAATCATCTATAAGACCAATTCTTCGTTGGTTTACTACATTTTATCATAAGACCATTTTTTGTTGCTTCCAGGTGTTGCATGCAATTATGAATCCCAACAACGAGAGACAAGTGGAAGATGTCATTGCTCTGGCTGTACAAATGTGCACCCATATCCCATTAGAAATTGGAGATCTAATAAATCGTCGTGCAATTGTAAAAAGGCTTGTGGATGTACTGGAGATCAAGCCAACTTTGAAGCATCCTAGAATAAGAAGAGTCATTATTGAAATGGCAATGTCCCTTATGATGTATCCTCCCTACCGTGCCATCTTTGCACAACAAGGGATGATGGAAGCTCTCAGTAGGGTAGACTCCATGCCATCCCTCTCAGAAAATAGAGTTACTGGGTTGCCTATGCCAGAAGTATTGAGGACAGAAAAAACCTTATTCCATCCGGAGAAGGTAACTTCTCTATGAATTTTATTGATAATTTCACAATAGCAAAATCTGATTCTCATGTCTTTGTTACAATGTGAATATGTAAAGTGCATAAGAAAATATGCAACTTAAGTTTTCATGGCTGGAGGGTCCACATGGCCTGGTCATAGCACTTCTATTTTGCTAGGCACCACTTGCCTAATACCTTGTGTGAGATATATTAGATTTCGAATCAACTTTTTTTATTTCCTTTCCATATGTATTTTCTAGTAGAATTTACACTTATCATATGTGGGATCAATCCTCAGACAACCCATAATCTGGATAAAAAATAGAGTTGTCATGTTCTAAAGTTTTTAGCAAGTGAAGCACTCTTTGTTTTATCATGGGCTATCTAAGTTGATCACAACAACACAGATAAAAGCTCAATTTTACAAAGTTTCCAAAAAAGCTCAATTATTACAATGTTGTGTATTTCTTTGTTGAAGTTAACACTACTATAGAATGAGGCATTGGTCGATGCCCAAAATGGCCAAAAACCTTGGCCTTTTTGCGGCCCGGGGTTAAAGGCCCCTTTAACACCGGTTCGTAACACGAACCGGTGCTAAAGGGTCCTGCCCAACGGCTACTGACAGGTGTTGTCGGGGCAGGGACCCTTTAGCACCGGTTCATGTTACCAACCGGTGCTAAAGGTTCCCCTTTAGCACCGGCCAGTGCCACGGGCCGAGGCAAAGCCTTTAGTGTTACAAACCGGTGCTAAAGGGTGACCCTTTAGCACTGGTTTTTTTCCTGAACTGGTTCTAAAGCTCTGGTTTATAGGCCCGCCTTCTCCTCCCCTCTGCCCATTTGAAACCGAGAGCACCATTGTTGTTCTTGGAGCTTCTTCTTCCTTGTTCTTCATCTCTGACGCCCATCGTTGATCTTCTTCGACTCCGTCATCGTTTCTTCGTGCTTGGAGGTGACTAACTTTTGTCTTTCTTGTCTTTTTCATGTTGTTTTTGGCTTGTGATGTTCTCATTATTTTTAGCTCAAATCCACTTTGTTATTTTGAATCATTCACATGAATTAGTATCCATATATATATATATCATATTTCATGGTTGACCTAGTATTAATGTAGTTTGCAAGAATAAATTATAGTATCTTTTTATGATCTTAGAAAGTAGGATAGTTCAAATAAAGATTTGTTGAAGTAACTAGACAAATAAAGGATATTATTAGGTTCTTCTTTAATCATACATGTTTACTAGTAAATGTGGAATTTATAATTGTTTAAAAATTGAGTATGGATAGTTGATGGCAACCGTGACCGGGTCTTCGGTCTCTCAACGGGTTCAAAAGCGATACCGGCCGGGACTCCCTCTCATTACTTGTGGCAAGTGTGGGCAGAAGATTGTGATGGAGTACAAAGTGTCGAAAGAGGGAGTAAACAAGGGTCGTATATTCTACAAGTGTCCAGATCGTAATGTGAGTTATTTCCACACATTTGCTTATATATGTGCATATTTTTTAAATGGGATTATTAAACTTTTGATTCTCTCTTGTAATTTCAGTGGGACGGTACCGGTGGATGTACAAGTTGGTACTGGGAGGAAGAATACATTGAACACATTAAGAAATCTTTTGCACAGGTGGTTGAGGCTAAAGGTGGTGAGGCAGTGAGCCGATGAAAGGAGTTCAATGATGTTGATCAAGTGAATGATCTATCCTTGCTTAAGTGCATTTTAGTTTTAGTTTTTTTAGTGCTAGTTGCGATTGTATTTGTTGTAGCCAAGCTTTCCTGAATTAATCAACTATGTATCTTAGACATGTTGTGCAATAAGATGAGAAACTATATGTGTGCATGGTTTTCATAATATATATGTTATATTTAACGCAGATGGTAACACGTAATTGAATGTATAAGGTCGATCGGCGCTCCGAAGAGTTCATTAATGGCATGCACTATTTCTTAAGTGTGGCCGAGACAAATAAGAGGGACGGTTTCACGTGCTGTCCATGTGCCGTGTGCAAGAATTTGACGGAATATTCTAACACAAGAACTCTTCATTCACACTTATTAAAGTCTGGTTTCGTACCAAACTATATTTGTTGGACCAAACATGGAGAAAGCGGGATTATAATGGATAAAGGTGAAGAAGAAGAAGAGGAATTGGACCATGCCAATGTTATTGCTCAGTACGGTGGCTTCAATGATGTTGCAATGGGGGGAGATAATGAAGAAGAGGTAGCGGCAGAAGATGATCGGGGCGATGATGCTTTTGGTGATGCCATCTGTGATGCACAAAGAGAATGTGAAAGTGATAAAGAGAAAGCCAAGTTCGAGCGCATGCTAGAGGACCATAGGAACTCACTATATCCCACCGCTGAAGAGGGGTAAAAAAAGCTAGGTACCACACTGGAATTGCTGCAATGGAAGGCAAAGAATGGTACCTCTGATAAGGCTTTTGGGCAGTTATTAAAGATCATAAAAAGATGCTTCCGAAATGCAATGAATTGCCCACCACTACGTATGAAGCAAAACAGGTTGTCTGCCCTTTGGGATTAGAAATCCAGAAGATGCACGCATGTCCTAATGACTGCATCCTCTACCGTGGGGAGGAATACGAGAATTTGGATGCATGTCCAGTATGTAAGGAATCACGGTATAAGATTAGACGAGATGATCCCGGTGATGTTGAGGGTGAAGAACGTCATAGGAAGAAAATTCCTGCCAAGGTTATGTGGTATGCTCCTATAATACCACGATTAAAACGTCTGTTCAGAAATAAGGACAATGCAAAGTTGTTGCGGTGGCATAAAGAAGACCGTAAGATAGACAATATGCTGAGACACCCTGCCGATGCATCCCAGTGGAGAGCAATAGACAGAGAATTCCCAGATTTTACAGATGATGCTAGAAACTTGCGGTTCGCCTTAAGTACAGATGGTATGAATCCTTTCGGTGAGCAGAGCAGTAGTCACAGCACTTGGCCAGTTACTCTATGTATCTACAACCTTCCTCCATGGCCATGCATGAAGCGGAAGTTTATTATGATGCCGGTGCTTATCCAAGGACCGAAGCAACCTGGCAATGACATAGATGTCTACCTAAGGCCATTAGTTGAGGAACTTCAACTTTTATGGAGCAAACCAGGAGTTCGCGTGTGGGATGAGTACAAACAAGAGCACTTTGACCTGCGAGCATTGCTGTTTGTAACAATCAATAATTGGCCAGCTATGAGTAATCTTTCAGGCCAGTCAAACAAGGGATATAATGCATGCACACATTGTTATGAAGACCTTGACTGTGTACCTTGGCCACCGTCGGTTTCTTCCTGTGAACCACCCAGTACGAAAGAAAGGCAAGCATTTTAAAGGCAAGGCAGACCACCGGACCAAACCTCTCAATCGAACCGGGGATGATGTACTCGAAATGGTCAAGGATATAAAAGTGGTATTTGGAAAGGGACGAGGCAGCGAACCTATTCCCAAGGATGCTAAGGGACACGTATCCATGTGGAAGAAGAAATCCATATTTTGGGAGCTACCTTACTAGAATGTCCTAGAGGTCCGCAACGCGATCGACGTGATGCATTTGACAAAGAATCTTTGTGTGAACTTGCTCGGATTCACCGGTGTCTACGGGAAGTCTAAGGATTCACTTAAAGCACGACAAGACTTGCAGCACATGAAAGAATGAGACAACCTGCATCCAGAAAAGACAGATGATGGACGTCATTACTTAAGCTCTGCTAGCTACACTCTGAGCAAAGAAGAAAGGAAAGCATGTTTGAATGTCTTAGCAGCATCATGGTCCCATTTGGATTCTCTTCCAATATAAAGGGAATAATTAATGTGCCTGAGAAAAAATTTCTGAACTTGAAGTCCCATGACTGTCACATTCTAATGACGCAATTGCTGCCAGTGGTTTTAAGAGGAATTTTACCTCCACACGTACGTCTAGCCACCGTAAAGCTATGTGCATTCCTTAATGCAATTTCTCATAAGGCAATCAATCCAGAGCAACTAGCTACTCTACAGAATGATGTCGTTCAATGTCTCGTCAGCTTTGAGTTGGTGTTCCCTCCATCCTTCTTCGATATCATGACACACCTCCTAGTTCATCTGATTAAAGAGATTCGTATTCTCGGTCCTGTGTTCCTACACAACATGTTCCCCTTCGAGAGATTTATGGGTGTCCTAAAGAAATATGTCCATAGTCGTTCTAGGCCAGAAGGAAGCATTGCTAAGGGCTACGGAATAGAGGAGGTCATAGAGTTCTGTGTTGACTTTATTCCAGACCTTGACCCAATTGGCATTCCTGAATCTCGACACGAGAGCAGACTCAGTGGAAAGGGAACACTTGGGAAGAAAACATATGTTGGTACGGGAGACAATTACTTCAATAAAGCACACTACATAGTTCTCCAGAACTCCTCATTGGTGGAACCATATGTTGAGGTACACAAAGATTTCCTACGGTCCCAGTGGCCCGGGAAGAATGAAGCTTGGATAATACGTCAGCACATGGAAACTTTTGGCGATTGGTTGCGCAAAAAATGTCAAGGTGATGAAAACATTGATGAGCAGCTTTATTTGTTGGCTAGGCAACCATCATGGCATGTCCTCACGTACAAAGGGTACGAGATAAATGGTAACACATTTTACACAGTTGGCCAAGATAAAAGGAGCACCAACCAAAATAGAGGTGTACGCGTGGATGCTACGGATCCAAATGGAAACAGACAAACATATTATGGATGCATAGAAGACATATGGGAACTAGTCTATGTAGCTAATTTTAAAGTTCCTTTGTTCCGATGCCAATGGGTGAAGATGACCGGAGGTGGGGTAACAGTCGACAAGGAGTATGGGATGACAACCGTGGACCTTAACAATAGTGGGTTCAAAGACGAACCATTCGTCCTTGCTACAGACGTGAGTCAGGTGTTCTATGTCAAAGATATGTCTATGAAACCAAAGAGAGGAAAAAATGATGACCACTCAATCATCAATGAGCCAAAGCGCCACATTGTCCTTTCTGGGAAAAGAAACATTGTCAGAATTGAGGACAAGTCAGACATGTCAGGCGATTACGAAAGGGATGATCGTATTCCACCCTTCATAGTCAACAAAGACCCAAGCATTCTGTCAAACAATGAGGATACTCCATGGTTACGGCAGGATCATAACCAAGGGTCGTACGTCAAGAACAAGTTCACTGTTGTGTCGGCTTAACATAAAGTCATGTTTAATAGTATGTGTTGTAACAAAATTTGTATGAAACTATATTTGAGAATTGTGAATTTTGATGAGTGTAACAAACTTTGTATTCATGACTTTTCCATTTGGGACCATCTAGAGTTCGGTCAAAGAGTGTTTTTCTAAAAACCATTGCTTTGACTTTGGTCAAACTTGGTCAAATGACAAACTAAATTACTTAAAATGAAAAAAATTTTGAACACCAAGTTGTTAGATATCATCAAGATCTAAACTTTTTATATACACAATTTTTCCATTTGAGAAAGTTTAAGTTAACAATACCCACCAATTCTTGAATCTCACACAAACTATTTGAAACTATATGTGTCTATTGTGGATTTTCAACTACACCTTCCCAAAACTTTGTCAAATGCAAAAATGGTCTATATATGAAATGTAGATTTTGATGAGTGGAACAATATTGGTATTCATGACTTTTCCATTCAAGACCATCTAGGGTTCCAAAACTGCTGCGTGTCTATGAATTCTCTAAAAATTTAAAATTCAGTAGTTCAAACTTTTCCAAATGAAAAGTTGACCATTAGACAAAATGTAGAATTTGATGAGTGTAACAAACTTTGTATTCATGACTTTTCCATTTGGGACCATCTAGGGTTCCGTCAAAGGGTGTTTTTTGTAAAAACCAATGCTTTGACTTTGGTCAAACTTGATCAAATGGCCCATTTGATGACTTCAAATGAAAAAATTTTGAATACAAAGTTGATAGAGATCATCAAGATCTACATTTAATATATTTTTCCATTCTTCCATTTGGATAATTTTGAGCCAATCCTAATCACATTTCTATAAAATCCAAAACGGGTTTTGGTCAAACTTGGTCAAATGACATACTAAATTACTTAAAATGAAAAAAAAATTAATACCAAGTTGTTAGATATCATCAAGATCTAAACTTTTTATATACAGAACTTTTCCATTTGAGAAAGTTTAAGCTAACAATACCCACCAGTTCTTGAATATCACACAAACTATATGAAACTATATGTGTCAATTGTGGATTTTCAACTACACCTTCACAAAACTTTGCCAAATGCAAAAAATGGTCTATATATGAAATGTAGATTTTGATGAGTGGAACAATATTTGTATTCATGACTTTTCCATTCGAGACCATCTAGGGTTCCAAAACCGCTGCGTGGCAATGAATTCTCTGAAAATTTAAAATTCAGTGGTTCAAACTTTTCCAAATGAAAATTGACCATTAGACAAAATGTAGAACTTGATGAGTGTAACAAACTTTGTATTCATGACTTTTCCATTTGGGACAATCTAGGGTTCGGTCAAAGGGTGTGTTCATCAAGATATATATTTTTATATGATAAATAAATTTTTTATTTGATGAAAACAATACCCTACTAGCATTCCGAGTAATAAATAACAAAAATAAAAATTTTAACGGCAATATGATGTGAAAATAGATTTCCAGTTGATTGGATATAGTTTTTGTAAATTTATTGGAATAATATATTTTTGCATTAACAAAATACTAAACATTTATTACAAAATCATTGCAAATTATAAAAATATAGTAAGATTTTTAAGGTTAAAAATTTTCATGTGTACATTAAAAAAATTACAATATATGTCACTCTTTAAAAAATACTATGCAAAATATTTAATTTACTATACAATTTATAATATAAACTGTTTATATAAACAATTGAAAAACCCTAAAGTAAAAAACAGGGCCTTCAGCACCAGCCCATAGTGGGAACCGGTGCTAAATGTAACATCCCCAATGTTACGGTTACTAAAACTGGATCATGTCATCATGAGCATTGCATTGCATATTTGTTAAGCACATTATTATGCATCAAATTAAAACAAGTTTATTTTGAATGCTTGTGCTTAGGAAAGTAAAGTGTGCTTATGTTGAGAAGTGATGCTTGTGTTGGTTGTTTAATCCCTAGGGTGAAAGATTTCCGAGAGATTAGGGGGGGAAAAACCCTGATTAGGGAAGTGATGCTTGTGTTGGTTGTTTAATCCCTAGGTTGAGTTCAAAAGCAAAGTTGTAGATCTTGTCAAGATGTACAACTTTGGTGTTTTGAGTTTTTGAAGTTTCAATACAAAATTCAAAGTAATTTTAAAAATACAGATTTCCAGAAAGTGTCCCCTTTTCCAATTTGAATCCCCAACTCAAAATCTATTTGGAATTTTGAAAAGTGACCAACATGAAAGTTGTAGAGCTCAAAAAGTTGAACAACTTTCATGTTGGGAATTTTTCAAGTTGTTACGGAAAATCAAAAGTAATTTTGGATATTCTGATCTGCTCCAATTCAAAAATTTGAATTTCTCTAAATTGAGGTTTGAATTTCAAACTGTTTGGTCAAATTCATCAATTTCCATTCAGAATTAGCTTTGGTCACCAAAATGAGTTTTGTAGCTTATAAAATTCTGCACAACTTTCATTTTGGTAGAATTTTGTCTTCAGTTCAAAATTTGGGCGAATTTTGCAAAACCCCAAAACTGGGTGGATAGAGCTCGCTACAGTGCTGAGCAGGGGGATGCTCTGCCGCCGGGGCAGAGCCGCTGCGTCCAGCGCCGCCACGCGCCTGGCCACGCAGCTGCTTGGCTGCGCGAGCCCGCCGTGATGTGGACGAGCCCCCAGCGTGCTCATCCACTCCCCTGCTGATGCCACTGCACGGCCGCCTCGCTTCTCCCTTTTCTGCCCAACGCCGACGACCATGCTGCGCCCCTAAATTCACCTCGCCTGGTTCCCTTCCAAGCCACCCGAGCACTCCAATAGCTTCGCCAAGCTCTTAGCCATTGATTGCGCCCCCGAGCGCAAGCTCTACCCTACCGTAGCTCCAACCCGAGTCGTTCTCCTCTCCAACTCCGGCCGAAGCGCCGCCGCAAGCACCTCACCGTGGCAAGCCCTTCCCCGAGCTCCTCAACCACCGTGTTCTACCTTGTCGAAGTCGTGGTGAGCCCCTGATGCTCATGCGTCTTTTGGTTTGCGTTCTACCCGCTTGTAGTGGCCGGTGTTCGCGCCGATAGCCTCGCCGTCCGCCATAGACGTGGGCAAGGGGGTTAGAGGGGGATAGCACATGATCTGAGTGTCCCAGAGGATGCACGGGGGGGCGTAGAAGCTAAACCACTCCGCCACAGGAGCCGGAGGCTCACCGACGGCGTGCCGGGGGTCGGCCGAGCCCATGGCGGGAGGTAGGAGGAGGATCTGACGGGCGGGACCCACCCGTCAGCGACCGCCTGAGGAGGGAGAGGGCGCGCGCAGCGCCCGCGTGGGCTGAGCGCGGACGGGCCGACCTGCGGGCCGAGTTCCAGGGCCGCTCGCGGCATAGAGTTGTTTTCCTTTTTCTGTTTATACAAAATTTGTTGTATGTTTGAATTTGAATAGAAAATCATGTACTGATCCAAAAATGATGAAACTTTTTGTGTAGGTTCTATAAAATAAATAGAACATAGGAAAAATATTAGGTTCTATTTTCTGATATTTTGAGCATGTGTAAAAATTTTGTTCTTTAGCTAATAAGTAGAATTTCCATGATTTTTAGGAATTTATTAATATGTCCAAAAATCACCAAAATTTGTAGGGATTCTCTGAATATTATTCCCTGGCTTCACACAAAATTTGGTGGCATTTGGATAATGTTTGAATAAAATATTATTATACCCTTAATTAGTAATTAAATAATAATGCTAAAATAATTAGATAATAATTAGTTAAATTCTCAAAATTAGGATTGAGTGATTTTGGGATTGTGTGATGACGTGAGGTCATTAACCTTAATGACCTTTGGCATTTAATTATTGTTTGGCACTAATACTTAATTACTGTCATTAATACTTAATTAAGAATTAAGGTAAAAAGGATTAATAATTAGTTAATTAAGGGTAATTATGAATTGTGAGAAATCTTAATTTACAAATGCAACCTCTTGGGTAAATACACTAAGATGATAAACAGCTTTAATTATTATTTAATCTGTGTTGCACCGAGGAGGGCCAGTAGTACTCAACTCGGTCCTTCTCAAATATTTTTCATACGCATATCATGAGCATTCATCATTTTGCGTATAGTGCACGTGACCGAAGGAGCGACCGTTGAACCGAACCCCGAGGTCGGTGCTCCGTTCGAGGAAGTAGGATCCGAGACTTGGAAAGTCTCCGAGGGTCCCTCTCAGCTCTGCAACCAAGGCAAGCCCCGGATGCATTAACCCCTCCTTGAATGTTTTAATTCTTTTATCACTTATGAATTGAAAATGCTGCATTAGGTAGTTGAGAATTGGGTTAACCTACTTGCTGCATTTACTACCTTGATATTTGTTATCCTGTCCTTGACACTTGTTTTATTTTAACATCGCGTAGTAATGCTTAGCCCTGCTACTAGATAGGTTTTCAAACAAGAAAGTTTGAAGGGTTGTTGTAGAATACACTTATGGTCAATGATGTTTCAATTTGAGACTGGTCGGTGGACTTGCTTTAAGAATGGAGGCTTAAAGTAGTGTCTCCAACTGTGTCGGTTAAGGACCGGTCCGTTGATGGCCTGCTGGGTTGAGAATTTATAGTACTAGCCACTTGCCCTCGGTAAGCCCGGTCTTGTGATCCCTCGATGCGAACAGCTACTCGCGCACTGGACGTGGAGCGATGGCGAGAGTAGTTTGTACCCACCTTACGGATCTGAGATGACCGAAAAACATCTAGATCGGCTGTAGGATGGTTTAGTACTGTGCTCTCGGGTGCCGCGAACCTAGTCAAATTTGGGGAGAGCTCGATTTGGGTTGACATATGCAAGATTTGGTTCTACATATGTCGGGTGGTTAGGAACTCCAGCTGGATTGCTAAGCGATTCGAATCGTCGTTGCTCCCCGATTGGGAGACTCAATTCCTTCGACCCTCATCGTAGTTAAATATGCAACTAAGTGATAAAATGAGAAAGGGGGAAATGTCTCATGAGGTTCAGATCCCAATTCCCGGACTCAGAGTGACATGAAGCTATGGCCGTTGAATAGATAATACTTTGATTAAGGACTAGGAATTTACAGACTTGTCTGTGAGAAGCAACTAGATAGACTTTCCTCGAACTCCTCGACCTCTTAAGGAGAGGAATTCGCGGGTAAAACTTGAAAGTAAGGATGCACTATTAGTAAGCTTTTTAGCAAAACACTTTGGCTCCTTGCTCAGCCACCCCTTGTCTACCCCAAGCCTGCATTCCTATTTTCTCCTCTTTTTCCGCCGGGTAAGTCTTGTTGAGTACTCCCGTACTCAGGGTTTTATAACCCCTGTTGCAGGTGAAGCTCAGGAGCCGACATGTTTCGGACCCTGTTGTGTGTCCGTCGTCGAGGTTGACGACGAGGAAGAGTGAGCGTGACCCATGGGCAGGGTCTGTAAATTTGTAATTTGTGTACTAAAGTTTAAGTTGCTCCGCTGGACCTGGTTTGTAATAACACTCCACTATTTGGAAGAACTACTTTTGTAAATTAAGTTATGCAATACTTCCGCTGTTTTACTCTGAAATATTATTTTGGTCTTATGTCGTTTGTGATACTGCAATGTCTTCGCAACGAGTGATCCTGGTGTTAGGGTGGCCACTTGCTATCTTGTAAGGGCGAGGAGAAGAAATTTTCGTTAATTGACCATTGCTGGTGGTCAAGACGAGCTTGTTTGATATGCCCCAGGTAGCGGTGGAATGAGCGTCCTGAGATACTCATCGGACTTCTAGAGTGGGAGGATCCCCAGCATCACTGTCAAAGGTCCTTGGGACAATGACAGGTGTGGGTGGGCCCAAACACTTAGAAGGTTCTGCCACACTAAAGGGTCCTGAAAATTTTTAGGACCCCGCACGAGCCCGCCTAGGGCTCTTTAGCACCGGTGCATGGCTGGAACCGGTTCTAAAGGGTCCCTTTAACACCGGCTGGTGTTACGAGCCGGTGCTAAAGGGTCACTCTTTAACACCGGCGCGTAACACCAGCCGATGTTAAAAACCCTTTAGCACCGGTTCCAGACACGGACCTGTGCTAAAGGGTCGGCCCCTATATAAGCCGTGGGCGCCCTGGATCTGGACAGTTGCTTCGTCTTCGTCAAGCAGAGCCCTTCGTCTTCGCCGCCGCCGTTCGTTCGTCGAGCAGAGAGCCCTTCTCTTCGCCGCCGCCGTCCACCACCGTCTCCAGCGCCACCGTCGACCACCGTCAGCGCGGCCGCCGCGCGCCGTCGTCCACCACCGCGGGTCTTCAGCCCGTCGTCCGGCCCCTACACATCACGTATAGACGCGACACTCTCTGTCCGATCCAAAACCGAGATCACTGCGCAGTTTATATAGTGATTTGTATATATATAAAGTATATATATATACACTAAAAAATAATAATGAATATGCTAGTATATTAAGTATATATATATATATATATAAATTATAGTATACATGTAATAGTAATGAATGCTAGTATATGTAATAGTTTTAGTATATTATTCTAGCTAGTATACATGTAGTGTTTTGAATTGTTATAAATTATAGTACATTTGTAGTATATTAATATTATTCTTGTATTATTTTGTAGTATTATATTTTAGTATATTGTTCTAGTCTATTACTTGGCTTAATAGATTCTAGTATTATTTTTTGGAGCACTCTAGCACTTTGTAGTAGTACTAGTAGTAGTATATATGTCTCTAATATATATTTTATTTTCTAGTGTTTTGTATATACTATTGTTTGTACTATTATTCTAGTATTGTTTTTTAGTATATTATTCTAGTGTATTACTTGGCTTAAAAGATTCTAGTATTATTTTTAGAGCACTCCAACACTTTCATTTGTAGTAGTACTAGTAGTAGTATATAAGTCTCTAATATATAGCCTAGTAGTGTTTACCCACCAAATTTATTCTAGTAGTATTTTGTATATATTATTGTTTGTACTATATTATTCTAGTATTGTTTTTTAGTATATTATTCTAGTGTATTACTTGGCTTAAAAGATTCTAGTATTATTTTTAGAGCACTCCAACACTTTCATTTGTAGTAGTACTAGTAGTAGTATATAAGTCTCTAATATATATTCTAGTAGTGTTTACCCACCAAATTTATTCTGCTAGTAGTGTTATATATATATTATTGTTTGTACTATATTATTCTAGTATTGTTTTATTATTCTAGTGTATTACTTGGCTTAAAAGATTCTAGTATTATTTTTAGACCACTCCAACACTTTCATTTGTAGTAGTACTAGTAGTAGTATATAAGTCTCTAATATACATTCTAGTAGTGTTTTGTATATATTATTGTTTTTAGTATATTATGAATTCTAGTGTTTTGTATATATTATTGTTTTTAGTATATTATGAATTCTAGTGTTTTAGTATATTATGAATTCTAGTGTTATTGTTAGTATTATTTTTTTAGTATATTATTCTAGTGTATTTCTTATCTTATATAGAATATATATATGTATGGTTGCAGACATAGAAATGGCTGACCGTCCTCATGATGATCCTGATTATATGGAAGATGCCATTCAAAATATGATCGACGACGGTAGTCAGTACTTTATTGATTACAACGAGATCATGCAAGGCAATCCAACTGAGCAACAAGAGGGCAATGCCCCTGAGTAACAAGAGGGCAATGCGCCTGAGCAACAACTTGTCGTGCAACAAGAAGGAAATACTGGCGAGGTATGTAAATGTAAACATATATAATTAATGCATCTCTTACATTAGGTTTTAGACTTACTTGGTTATTATATCTACGTGTAGCCTTCTGGACCGACCTCTACGGGGAGAAGTGTACCTCCACGAGGGCCAAAGAAGCCGTTGGAGGGCCGCTATGTAATCTCTGAGTTTGAGATAGCTACAGGCAGACCACTTGGTGAACATGCAAATAAATATATTAGTCACTGTGGATATCTTGTGAGAGATCAAATACCGAATAGTGCTCGTGAATAGAGAGAGAAGCGAGGTGCTCCTGAGATCAGTTTTTTCTCCAATCATGACAAGGAGTTAGTTTGGAAAGCCGTCACAGACGTTTTCACCTTCGACACCAACGATGAAGAGTTGAAGGTGCAAATTTATGACTGGACTATGAAGAAGATGGTGGTACTATTCCAGAATTGGAAGAAGACTTTGTACAATAAATTTGTCAAAAAAAACGATACTTCTGGGATGACTTCGTGCAGTACAAAACATCAGAAGAGGGCGAGGAACGAGCCATTAGAAACAAAGAGAATGCAAGTAAAAAGACATACACCATCATATAGGATCAGGTGGTTATAAGAGTGTTATTCCCAAGTGGGACCGAATGGAACAGGAGATGCTTGCTAGGGGGTCACACCCGAGACAATAGCAAAGAATTGGAGCGAGCGCTCCAAGCATTGGTTCTACGGTCATGGGGGAGCGTGGACCTAGAAACCGAGGCGCTAGTTTGAGGCTAAGAAATTTCTAGAGCAGCAGAGAGACTAGTCCGTGCATGAGAGGCGGTTCAGTCTGGTGAGTTCAGGCCTAACAGGGAGAAGGATGAACTCACCTATGCGCTTGAAAATCCTGAGCACGGTGGGCGTGCGAGAGGCTATGGGGCAGTTTCGTGGCTGCAATCATTCCAAGCCGATCAAGATACCTACAGAAACCGCCAGAGAAAGAAGGATGAGGAGGCAGGGCAGATCCGCCGCCTACAAGCTTTTGTTCTGCAGTCAGAAGAGCGCGAGAAAGCTCGTGAAGAATGGATGCAGGCGGAGATTCAAAGGCAAGTGCATGCAGCACTTAGTCAAATAACGAAAGGGCAAGGTACATCACAACCTGAGGTCAACGTTAGGCCCCCAGGCCAGTTGAAAAGCAGCTTTGCCACAGAAGTACCAACCATTTACGATGACACAAAGCTACACTTCCCCGTGGATGATGTCACAGAGGCTATTACTACCTGTGAGCTGCATGTACCAGATGGGAATGCAACAAAAAAGGTGGCTATCGCTGTTGTGAACCCTATTGACCGAACGAGAAATCCAAGAATCCATAATCGACCAGTACCTGATGGATATGCTAGCGTCTCGGTTGATAGGGTTCAGAAAGGTTGTGGCAATGTGCCTCTAGACATAGAAGGGGGAGACGGAGAGAAGACCTTAGGTGAAGCTAAGAAGACATTTATTTGTTGGCGCAAGCGCTTCATAATTATTCCTCAACATAGGTTTGTGTGTGATTTTACATCTTATATTATTTATTATGTATTAAAATTAAAAAAAACGTTTTCTCATAAAACTTGTAATTGTTTTCTTTGCAAGGACTCCTCCAACCTAAGTACAGTTCTCTCCCCAGCGCATCATAGTGCTGCGGGCGGTGACAATGCTGGATCTCCTCCAACACCTGCGGCGGCCACACCGACCCTGCCACCGCCTCCACAATGGTCTCCACCTCCTCCACCGAGGTCTCTAACTCCTCCACCGCGTTCTCCAGCACCGAAAAGATCGGCCCCACCACCTCCACCGCCTGCACCGCCCTCTCCAAAGAGTACACGGTCGGTCCCCTCGCCTCGAAAGCGAGGTAGTCAGAAGCGGTCCACCCAAGAACGACCGAAGTCATCGGTCCCACCTCCAAAGAAGGCTGCCTCAGCAAAGAGAGCTTGGAATGAAGACTTGATGCCAAAGAAATCCTTAGCGTTGTCTGAGCTAGACTCGCTTGAGCGTTACTTTGGACAGAGCGGTTTAAATATGGAAGAAATTGCCGCCATTATTGGATGCCAAACATTTGAAAAAGCTGAGGTAGTTGATCAATGGAGGGCAAGATATGAACCGGGCAGGAGTCTATTCGACCCTCAACGTTTACATGAGCTCGGCACACAAATGTTTGCAATAAACAAATGGTGCATTGAGGCGTCTAAATGGGGAGAGAATTGGATTTCTGTTCGTATTAGACAACATCACTACTTCCGTGGAGATGACCTCATATACATGCAGTTCGAAGAATTGCACCAATTATGTCACCTCGACGCTCTCGACAAATCTCTTGTTAGCTGCTTTTGTCTGTAAGTATTTTTTCTTTTTATTATACTTCTAACTTCTTTAATTACATGTATATAATCCTTACACACTTAGGATATTATGTATATATGCAGGCACCAAATGAGAGAGCTCAGAATCAGAAATGACAATAGTATTGGGTTCGTTGACCCTTATATTGTTTTCAAAGCTCCGCAGGCAGTGTGGACAACAGCTCATGAGACAAAAGTCTGCACCAATCTTATGAGGTTCTTTGTGAACCAAAAAGAAAAACAAAAAATACTCTTCCCCTTCAACTTCGAGTGAGTTATATAGTTATTAAGTGCATGCATATTTTATTTTAATAATTATTACTCGAGACAAGTTTTATATAGTTATATATAGGCCTGACTATATATATGTGTAAACAGCTTTCACTGGACAAGTTTTATATAGTTATATATAGGCCTGACTATATGTATGCCTTTTTTGTTTCATTTGTGCCAGTATCTGGATTCAGGAACAATGCTGAACTGACCAGTCATTTCATTATTGGTTATACAAATTAGATGTCAGTAACTTCACTAAATGTGCTTTATTATCTGTTTTAGTATTTCTCCAAATGAGGAAGGCTTTTGCTTCATCCATGCTTCTTCATCCCCATCTGCTCACAGCGGAGAAAAAATCTAGCAAGAAGAGAGCAAGAAGAATAGTAGTTCAGTTATTGGAGAAGCCAACTTGCTAGCAGATCGACATCATTGGAGAAGATAGAGGGAGGGCAGGGGAGGGAAGAAACTGACCAATAGGAGTGCGCGCAGGCTGCTGGCATGTGTGCCTATAAACCTATATGATGGTCCAATCCCCTGGAAAAATCAATGAAGGGATGAAAAGCATTAACAAATAAGCTTTTCTCATGAAAGGCACCAACTAGAAGTGGCACTGTCCGGGGTATGTACTATCAATAGTGAATGGTCGTCTCCGAGTGATGTGTTAACTGGATTTTTCATTACACTAAACTTGTAAACTTGAAGAGCTTGCACTATTCCTAATTTTATAATTACATGTCATCAAAATGAAAAAAACATAGCATGGTTGCATGCATGGAGCTTCTACCCTTATGTCCCAGCGGCCTTAGCTAATGGACAAACTAAGCTACCGGCTAATAGAAAGCTATTAGCACTACTACAATAATCTTTACCGAGGCGGGCAAAATCAATTAACCAAGACGGTTTTCACATCCGCCTCGGATCAAAGATGGTTTGCTACTCGCCACGGTTAATCAAATAAAAAAAGAAAAAAATAAATAATATCCTTGAACAAGCCCGCCGAGCCCATCGACGTGCCGACATCGCCGCTGGTGCTCGCCGATGAGACCAATAGACGTGCTTGCCGATGACACCGCGTCAAAGATGGGGGGAGAGACACTCGAAGGGTAGGCGGAGTAGGGGAATATCCCATCGGAGATGAGGAAGGCGGCGTGGATCCCGTCGAAGTCCCTCGATGGATCTGGCCACCCCGTCGTCTTCCCTTGCTAGATCCACCTCCCACCCACCGGATCTAGAGCTCGACGTGGAGGATCTCGCCGGATCCACCACCTGCCCACCAGAGGGAGCTTGGAGGCTGGGGCGTCGAGTGGGAAGGAACCAGCCGACACCGCGCTGCTCAGGAGGGAGAGAGCTGCTGCTTGGGAGGATGACGCCGCTGCCACTCGGAAGGAAGGGAGGTAGCCATCACGAAAGGTGGAAGGAAGCCTGGAGGATGAGCCGCTACTCAGAAGGGAGGAAGGTGGCCTGGAGCGAGGGGTACAGAGCTTGCGAGGGGCGGAGCATCGGGCTCTAGGATCGGAGCTTGTGCGAGAGGAGTGGGAGGGTCGCAACAACGCGACTTTGGGGGTGGATGCACTACTACAGAATGAGGCATTGGTCGATGCCCAAAATGGCCAAAAACCTCGGCCTTTTTGCGGCCTGGGGTTAAAGGCCCCTTTAACATCGGTTCGTAACACGAACCAGTGCTAAAGGGTCCTGCCCAACGGCTACTGACAGGTGCTGTCGGGGCAGGGACCCTTTAGCACCGGTTCGTGTTACGAACCGGTGCTAAAGGGTCCCCTTTGGCACCGGCCAGCGCCACGGGCCGAGGCAAAGCCTTTAGCACCGGTTTGTAACACAAATCGGTGCTAAAGGGTGACCCTTTGGCACTGGTTTTTGCCCTGACCCGGTGCTAAAGCTCCGGTTTATAGGCCCGCCCCCTCCTCCCCTCTGCCCATTTAAAACTGAGAGCACCATTGTTGTTCTTGGAGCTTCTTCTTGCTTGTTCTTCATTTGTTCTTCATTTCCGATGCCCATCGTTGATCTTCTTCGATTCTGTCATCGTCTCTTCGTGCTTGGAGGTGACTAACTTCAGCATTTCTTGTCTTTTTCATGTTGTTTCTGACTTGTGATGTTCTCATCATTTTTAGCTCAAATCCACTTTGTTATTTTGAATCATTCACATGAATTAGTATCCATATATATATATATCATATTTCATGGTTGACCTAGTATTAATATAGTTTGCAAGAATGAATTATAGTATCTTTTTATGATCTTAGAAAGTAGGATAGTTCAAATTAATTGGTTTGTTAATATCACTTGATTTATTTTTATTACTACATAATGTCCATTGTATAATTTAGAAGATTTGTTGAAGTAACTAGACAAATAAAGGATATTATTAGGTTCTTCTTTAATCATACATGTTTACTAGTAAATGTGGAATTTATAATTGTTTAAAAATTGAGTATGAATAGTAGATGGCAACCGTGATCGGGTCTTCGGTCTCTCAACGGGTTCAAAAGCGATACCGGCCGGAACTCCCTCTCATTACTTGTGGCAAGTGTGGGCAGAAGATTGTGATAGAGTACAAAGTGTCGAAAGAGGGAGTAAACAAGGGTCGTATATTCTACAAGTGTCCGGATCATAATGTGAGTTATTTCCAGACATTTGCTTATATATGTGCATATTTTTTAAAATGATATTAATTAAACTTTTAATTATCTCTTTTAATTTCAGTGGGACGGTACTGGCGGATGTACAGGTTGGTATTGGGAGGAAGAATACATTGAACACATTAAGAAATATTTTGCACAGGTGGTTGAGGCTGACGGTGGTGAGGCAATGTGCCGACGAAAGGAGTTCAATGATGTTGATCAAGCGAATGATCTATCTATTATAGTTGGGATCGGACGCGAACTAATTATGTTGCTTAAGTGCATTTTAGTTTTGGTTTTTTTAGTGCTAGTTGCGATTGTATTTGTTGTAGCCAAGCTTTCCTGAATTAATCAACTATGTATCTAGGCATGTTGTGCAATAAGATGATAAACTATATGTGTGCATGGTTTTCATAATATATATGTGTTATATTTAATGCAGATGGTAACACGTAATTGGATGTATAATGCCGATCTGCGCTCCGAAGAGTTCATTAATGGCGTGTACTATTTCTTAAGTGTGGCCGAGACAAATAAGAGGGACGGTTTCATGTGTTGTCCATGTGCCGTGTGCAAGAATTTGACGGAATATTCTAACTCATGAACTCTTCATTCGCACTTATTAAAGTCTGGTTTCGTACCAAACTATATTTGTTGGACCAAACATGGAGAAAGCGGGATTATAATGGATGAAGGTGAAGAAGAAGAAGAAGAATTGGACCATGCCAATATTATTGCTCAGTACGGTGGCTTCAATGATGTTGCAATGGGGGGAGATAATGAAGAAGAGGTAGCGGCAGGAGATGATCGGGGCGATGATGCTTTTGGTGATGCCATCCGTGATGCACAAAGAGAATGTGAAAGTGATAAAGAGAAAGCCAAGTTCGAGCACATGCTAGAGGACCACAGGAAATCGCTATATCCCAACGATGAAGAGGAGCAAAAAACCTGGGTACCACACTGGAATTGCTGCACTGGAAGGCAAAGAATGGTACATCTGACAAGACATTTGGGCAGTTATTGAAGATCATAAAAAAGATGCTTCCGAAAGGCAACGAATTGCCCACCACTACGTATGAAGCAAAACAGGTTGTCTGCCATTTGGGATTAGAAATTCAGAAGATACACGCATGTCCTAATGACTGCATCCTCTACCGTGGGGAGGAATACGAGAATTTGGATGCATGTCCAGTATGTAAGGCATCATAGTATAAGATTAGGCGAGATGATCCTGGCGATGTTGAGGGTGAAGAACGTCATAGGAAGAAAATTCCTGCCAAGGTTATGTGGTATGCTCCTATAATACCACGATTAAAACGTCTGTTCAAAAATAAAGACAATGCAAAGTTGTTGCGGTGGCATAAAGAAGACCGTAAGATAGACAATATGCTCAGACATCCTGCCGATGGATCCCAGTGGAGAGCGATAGACAGAGAACTCCCAGATTTTGCAGATGATGCTAGAAACTTGCGGTTCACCTTAAGTACAGATGGTATGAATCCTTTGGGTGAGCAGAGCAGTAGTCACAGCACTTGGCCAGTTACTCTATGTATCTACAACCTTCTTCCATGGCTATGCATGAAGCAGAAGTTTATTATGATGTCGGTGCTTATCCAAGGACCGAAACAACCGGGCAATGACATAGATGTCTACGTGGGGCCATTGGTTGAGGAACTTCAACTTTTATGGAGCAAATCAGGAGTTCGCGTGTGGGATGAGTACAAACAAGAGCACTTTGACCTGCGAGCATTGCTGTTTGTAACAATCAATGATTGGCCATTTTTCCATTTTGATATTTTGGAGCCAATCCTAAGCACATTTCTTTAAAATCCAAGACGAGTTTTGGACAAACTTGGTCAAATGACAAACTAAATTACTTAAAATGAAAAAGTTTTGAATACCAAGTTGTTAGATATCATCAAGATCTAAACTTTTTATATACACAACTTTTCCATTTGAAAAGTTTAAGTTAACAATACCCACTAAATCTTGAATCTCACACAAACTATATGAAACTATATGTGTCAATTGTGGATTTTCAACTACACCTTCCCAAAACTTGCTCAAATGCAAAAATGGTCTATATATGAAATGTACATTTTGATGAGTGGAACAATATTGGTATTCATGACTTTTCCATTCGAGACCATCTAGGGTTCCGAAACCGCTGCGTGGCTATGAATTCTCTGGAAATTCAAAATTCAGTGGTCCAAACTTTTCTAAATGAAAAGTTGACCATTAGACAAAATGTAGAACATGATGAGTGTAACAAACTTTGTATTCATGACTTTTCCATTTGGGACCATCTAGGGTTCAGTCAAAGGGTGTTTTTGTAAAAACCAATGCTTTGACTTTGGTCAAACTTGATCAAATGGCCCATTTGATGACTTCAAATGAAAAAAGTTTGAATACAAAGTTGTTTGAGATCATCAAGATCTACATTTTATATATTGTTCATTTTTTTATTTGGATATTTTTGAGCCAATCCTAAGCACATTTCTTTAAAATCCAAGACGAGTTTTGGTCAAACTTGGTCAAATGACAAACTAAATTACTTAAAATGAAAAAAATTTGAATACCAAGATGCTAGATATCATCAAGATCTAAACTTTTTATATACACAATTTTTCCATTTGAGAAAGTTTAAGTTAACAATACCCACCAAATCTTAAATAACACACAAACTATGTGAAACTATATGTGTCAATTGTGGATTTTCAACTACACCTTCCCAAAACTTTCTCAAATGCAAAAATGGTCTATATATGAAATGTATATTTTGATGAGTGGAACAATATTGGTATTCATGACTTTTCCATTCGAGACCATCTAGGGTTCCGAAACCGCTGCGTGGCTATGAATTCTCTGAAAATTCAAAATTCAGTGGTTCAAACTTTTCCAAATGAAAAGTTGACCATTAGACAAAATGTAGAACTTGATGAGTGTAACAAACTTTGTATTTATGACTTTTCCATTTGGGACCATCTAGGGTTCGGTCAAATGATGTGTTCATGAGGATATATATTTTTATATGATAAATAGATTTTTTATTTGATGAAAACTATACCCTACTAGCATTCCGAGTAATAAATAACAAAAATAAAAAGTTTAACGTCAATATGATGTGAAAATAGATTTCCAGTTGATTGGATATAGTTTTTGTAAATTTATTGGAATAATATATTTTTGCATTAACAAAATACTAAACATTTCTTACAAAATTATTGCAAATTATAAAAATACACTAAGATATTTAAGGTTAAAAATTTTCATGTGTACATTAAAAAAATTACATTATATGTCACTGTTTAAAAAATATTATGCAAAATATTTAATTTACTATACAATTTATAATATAAACTGTATATATAAACACTTTAAAACCCCTAAACTATAAAACAGGGCCTTTAGCACCAGCCCATAGTGGGAACCGGTGCTAAAGGGTCCTGAAAATTTTAGGAGCCCGCCCTAGCGCGCGCAGGACCCTTTACACCGGTCCCCACTATGGGCTGGTGCTAAAGGCCCTGTTTTATAGTTTAGGGGTTTTAAAGTGTTTATATATACAGTTTATATTATAAATTGTATAGTAAATTAAATATTTTGCATAATATTTTTTAAACAGTGACATATAATGTAATTTTTTTAATGTACACATGAAAATTTTTAACCTTAAATATCTTAGTGTATTTTTATAATTTGCAATAATTTTGTAAGAAATGTTTAGTATTTTGTTAATGCAAAAATAT
>NC_012872.2:41317642-41320267 GCF_000003195.3 Sorghum bicolor
GCCCCTATATATACGCACAGGCGTCCCGGATCTGAACAGATCACTCGTGTTTGTCGAGCCCTTCGTGTTCGCCGCCGCCGCTCGTTCGTCTAGCAAAGAGCCCTTCTTGTTGCCGCCGGCCGTCCACCACTGTCTCCAGATACGCCGGTCGACCACCGTCTGAGCGGTCCGCCGCACGCCGCCGTCCACCGCGCGTATATATACACATCTAGACATCTATATATGTATAGACATATATATATATATATATATATATATATATATATATATATATATATATATATATATATATATATATATATATATATATATATATATATATATATATATATATATATATATATATATATATATATATGGCACTACTAGTACTGCTGCGCAGTTTATATATATATATATGGAGTTTTAGTTATTTGTATATATATATATAAAGTATATATATATACACTAAAAAATAATAATGAAATGCTAGTATATTAAGTATATATATACATAAAAATTATAGTATAGATGTAATAGTAATGAATGCTAGCTAGTATATGTAATAGTTTTACTATATTATTCTTGCTAGTATACATGTGTAGTGTTTTGAATTGTTATAAATTATAGTATATTTGTAGTATATTAATATTATTCTTGTATTATTTTGTAGTATTATATTTTAGTATATACTTTATGAATTTTAGTATATTATTCTAGTCTATTACGTGGCTTAATATATTCTAGTAGTGTTTACCTACCAAATTTATTCTAGCAGTGTTTTGTATATATTATTGTTTGTACTATATTATTCTAGTATTGTTCTTTAGTATATTATTCTAGTGTATTACTTGGCTTAAAAGATTCTAGTATTATTTTTAGAGCACTCCAACACTTTCATTTATAGTAGTACTAGTAGTAGTATATAAGTCTCTAATATATATTCTAGTAGTGTTTACCTACCAAATTTATTCTAGCAGTGTTTTGTATATATTATTGTTTGTACTATATTATTCTAGTCTTGTTTTTTAGTATATTATTCTAGTGTATTACTTGGCTTAAAAGATTCTAGTATTATTTTTAGAGCACTCCAACACTTTCATTTGTAGTAGTACTAGTAGTAGTATATAAGTCTCTAATATATATTCTAGTAGTGTTTACCCACCAAATTTATTCTGCTAGTAGTGTTATGTATATATTATTGTTTGTACTATATTATTCTAGTATTGTTTTAATATTCTAGTGTATTACTTGGCTTAAAAGATTCTAGTATTATTTTTAGACCACTCCAACACTTTCATTTGTAGTAGTACTAGTAGTAGTATATAAGTCTCTAATATATATTCTAGTAGTGTTTACCCACCAAATTTATTCTAGTAGGGTTTTGTATATGTTATTGTTTGTACTATATTATTGTAGTATGGTTTTTTAGTATATTATTCTAGTATATTATGAATTCTAGTATACTATTTCTTATCTTATATAGAATATATATATGTATGGTTGCAGACATAGAAATGGTTGACCGTCCTCATGATGATCCTGATTATATGGAAGAGGCCATTCAAAATATGATTGACGACGGTAGTCAATACTTCATTGACTACAACGAGATCATGCAAGGCAATCCGACTGAGTAACAAGAGGGCAATGCCCTTGAGCAACAAGAGGGCAATGCGCCTGAGCAACAACTTGTCGTGCAACAAGAAGAAAATACTGGCGAGGTATGTAAATGTAAACATATATAATTAATGCATCTCTTACATTAGGTTTTAGACTTACTTGGTTATTAATTTAGTATTTTTGTTTCTATATCTACGTGTAGCCTTCTGGATCGACCTCTACGGGGAGAAGCGTACCTCCACGAGGGCCAAAGAAGCCGTTGGAGGGCCGCTATGTAATCTCTGAGTTCGAGATAGCTACAGGCAGACCACTTGGTGAACATGCAAATAAATATGTTAGTCACTGTGGATATCTTGTGAGAGATCAAATACCGATTAGTGCTCATGAATGGAGAGAGAAGCGAGGTGCTCCTGAGATCAGTTTTGTCTTTGATTGTGACAAGGAGTTAGTTTGGAAAGCCGTCACAGACGTTTTCACCTTCGACACCAACGATGAAGAGTTGAAGGTGCGAATTGATGACTGGACTATGAAGAAGATGGCAGTACTGTTCCAAAATTGGAAGAAGACTTTGTACAATAAATATGTCAAGAAAAACGAGTCTCCAAATTTTAACCTCAAGCAATATGTAAAGCTGAGGGCCTTCTGGGATGACTTTGTGCATTACAAAACATCAGAAGAAGGCGAGGAACGAGCCATTAGAAACAAAGAGAATGCAAGTAAAAAACATACCACCATCATATGGGATCAGGTGGTTATAAGAGTGCTGTTCCCAAGTGGGACCGAATGGAACAGGAGATGCTTGCTAGGGGGGTCATACCTGAGACAATCGCAAAGAATTGGAGCGAGCGCTCCAAGCATTGGTTCTACGGTCAGGGGGGAAGCGTGGACCCAGACACCGGGGCGCTAGTTTTGGGCCAAGAAATCTCTAGAGCAGCAGAGAGACTAGTCCATGCACAAGAGGGCGGTTCAGTCTGGTGAGTTTAGGCCTAACAGGGAGAAGGATGACTCACCCTGTGCGTGTGT
>NC_012872.2:41320402-41432215 GCF_000003195.3 Sorghum bicolor
TTCCAAGTCGATCAAGATACCTACAGAAGCCGCCAAGAAGTGAAGGATGAGGAGGCAGAGCGGATCCGCCGCCGGAAGCTTTTGTTCTGCAGTCAGAAGAGCGCGAGAAAGCTCGTGAAGAATGGATGCAGGCGGAGATTCAAAGGCAACTGTAAGCAGCACTTAGCCAAATGACGAAAGGGCAATGTACATCACAGCCTGAGGTCAACGTTAGCCCCCCAGGCCAGTTGAAAAGCAGCTGTGCATCCATGGAAGTACCAACCATTCAGGATGACACGAAGCTGCACTTCCCCGTGGATGATGTCACAGAGGCTTTTACTACCTGTGAGCTGCATGTACCAGATGGGAATGCAACAAAAAAGATGGCTATCGCTGTTGTCAACCCTATCGACCGAACAAGAACTCCAATAATCCATAATCGACCAGTACCTGGTGGATATGCTAGCGTCTCGGTTGATATGGTTGAGAAAGGTTGTGACAATGTGCCTCTAGACATAGAAGGGGGAGACGGAGAGAAGACCTTAGGTGAAGCTGAGAAGACATTTATTTGTTGGCGCAAACGCTTCAAAATTATTCCTCAACATAGGTTTGTGTGTGATTTTACTTCTTATATTATTTATTATGTATTGAAATTAAAAAAAAGTTTGCTCACAAAACATGTAATTGTTTTCTTTGCAGCGACTCCTGCAACCTAAGTCCAGTTCTCTCCCCAGCGCATCATAGTTCTGCGCGCGGTGACAATGCTGGATCTCCTCCAACACCTGCGGTGGCCACACCGACCCCGCCACTGCCTCCACCATGGTCTCCACCTCCTCCACCAAGGTCTCCAACTCCTCCACCGCGTTCTCCAACGCCGAAAAGATCGGCCCCACCACCTCCACCGCCTGCACCGCCCTCTCCAAAGAGTGCACGGTCGGTCCCCTTGCCTCCAAAGCGAGGTAGTCACAAGCGGTCCGCCCAAGAATGACCGAAGTCATCGGTCCCACCTACAAAGAAGGCTGCCTCAGCAAAGAGAGCTAAGACACCAGAAAAATTACCTTACGAAAAGAGTAAAGATGAGGTAATTGCTGCATCCAAAGCTGAGGTGAAACAATTTTTTGATAAATTGAAGGAGGATAGAAAAAAACGGCTTAACCCAGAAAAGCCGTACTTTTATGTAAAGCCATCGAAAATGAGGGAAAGGTGGTGGACCTGCAAAAGAAACAACGCGAAGCTCAGAAAAAGCCAGCACTTTCGGACTATGAGCGGTCTCTGGTCAAGTCTTCACAGCCTAAGAAGAGAGTAGGAAAGGGGGTCCCACAGCTCGGAGAAGTATCAAAACCGGTGCCCCCTTTGATTGTGCCAAATCAATACGGCTCAAATGAAGACTTGATGCCAAAGAAATCCTTAGCGTTGTCTGAGCTAGACTCGCTTGAGCGTTACTTTGGACAGAGCGGTTTAAATATGGAAGAAATTGCCGCCATTTTTGGATGCCAAACATTTGAAAAAGCCGAGGTAGTTGATCAATGGAGGGTAATATTTGAACCGGGCAGGAGTCTATTCGACCCTCAGCGTTTACACGAGCTCGACACACAAATGTTTACAATAAACAAATGGTGCATTGAGGCGTCTAAAAGGGAAGAGAATTGGATTTCTGTTCGTATTAGATAGCATCACTACTTCCGTGGAGATGACCTCATATACGTGCAGTTCGAAGAATTGCACCAATTATGTCACCTCGACGCTCTCGACAAATCTCTTGTCAGCTGTTTTTGTCTGTAAGTATATTTTTCTTTTTATTATACTTCTAACTTCTTTAATTACATGTATATAATCCTTACACACTTAGGATTTGTATGTATATATGCAGGCACCAAATGAGAGAGCTCAGAATCAGAAATGACAATAATATTGGGTTCGTTGACCCTTATATTGTTTTCAAAGCTCCGCAGACAGTGTGGACAGCAGCTCATGAGACAGAAGTCTGCACCAATCTTATGAGGTTCTTTGTGAACCAAAAAGAAAAACAAAAAATACTCTTCCCCTTCAACTTCGAGTGAGTTATATAGTTATTAAGTGCATGCATATTTTATTTTAATAATTATTACTCGAGACAAGTTTTATATAGTTATATATAGGCCTGACTATATATATGTGTGTGTAAACAGCTTTCACTGGATACTCATGGTTGATAATCTTTGACTCAATAATCTTTGACTCAATGATAAAACCACAAGAAAATTATCAACAAATGGTATACATTATTCAAAGGTACGTAATGTCGATCTCAGCTAGAAGAATATCATAATATGACTCTGTAATTATTAGTTCACGATCCACAATGGCTGTGTGTAGGGTTTGGAAAAGATTAATTGACCGTGAACATCTCAGTGGATGTAAAGTGCCGCTTAACATAATACATCCACAGGTAAGTTCTACTAGCTAGCAAACTTTCGCTAGCTTTTAGCCTTCTTATTGTCGTGGTCGTGAATATTTTTTATATATATATCGTATAGTGGTGTTTAAGACAAGAAGGGGGAAACAATCTATGTGCATATTACGTGTGCAAATTCATGATGGCACAAGTCAATCAAACACCCATAGAGACGCTCAGAGTACGTTACATGTCTCTTTTCACTATCTCCTGAATTATATTGAATAACTTAGATAACTAATACCTTTTTTATTTATTTCAAATTAAAGACGGAATGGTTGAGGGAAAAGGTCATACAAAAAGACCGAATCAAAGCTATCCATGAGACGATAGTAGGATTTCTCCGCGAGCAAGTGATCAATCCAAACGGCGAGTTTCACTTCAACGACAACGAAACTCTTATTCCAAACAATCGATCATTTGTATCGTTTGTAGACATTGGGAGAAAAAACTCTATGTATATATAGGTGTTACGAATTTTGTACATATAAAACTATATATATATATAAAGCTTTTTACATATCTATTTAATTTTTGATGTGGCCTATTCATTTTATTATAGGCAAAGCTTAATTATTAAGCTAAGCCTACAATTTTCATTTATATATGCTTAATATGTGTGTAATATAAATATATTATTGTATCAGCAAAAACATGTATTGAAAAACCTATTATTATTATATAAAAACAATAAACAGAACCGAAGAAGTGAACCAAAAAAAAGAAACCCTGGGTCCTGCAACGTGGCAGCCCTGGCAGGACCCTTTAACACCGGTTGGTGTTACCAACCGGTGTTAAAAGGGGGGGCTTTAGCTCCGGTTCCCCGAACCGGGACTAAAGGGTGGGCCTTTAGTCCCGGAAGGGCAGCACCGGCTCGGCAACCGGGGCAACAGGCCGTTCCCGACCGGTGCTAATGCCCGATCGTCCAGCAGTGATGGGGAGTGGAGTGGGAAGGAAACCCTAAACTTTTGTATTTATATAATCAGTTGATTATCAGGTCGAATGGGCTACCTCCTACGCCATCATTTACCGAGGCGGGCTCTATAGTGTAACCGCTCCAAAAATGGATTTACGGAGGCGGTTGTTGTAATAGGACCGCTTTCGAAAATAAATTATTTTTGGAGGCAGTTGAATTAAGGCAGCCGCTGCGGTAAATCCATTTTACGAGGCGGTTGTTTGTAACCGCCTTAGTTAATAAAAAGTGACCGCCTTGGTTAACCGAGGCCAATCGCCGAGGTGGTCCAAAAACCTGCCCGTCTCCGAGCCTGTTTTCAAAAGGTCACGGTTATTGTTTTTTTAGTAGTGTCTTTAGTTTGCAGCAACTACTGGATCTAAACATAATCTTATACAGTAATCTACCAGCAGCAAGCATTTTTATTATCGCCTTGTTGAATCTTATAGGAATATTTTAAAACAATCTTTTCTCCAATAAACCAGCAAGAGAGAAATTTATCTCAAAGCAGAAGAGCGTAATGGCTTCGTCGATAAGAAAGTGAGTATTGATGAACCCTTCCTCAGAGTTTGTACACCAACCTCCATTTGGAAAATGCGTCCCTTGGCTTGCAGGTCCCACAACTTTGAAGCCATCCGTTGTACAGCTACAGAGGTTTTGGCAGGTGGATGCCATCCACTCCATGGAGGTCCCAAAAATTGCCACTTCCAATATGCAATCGATTGGGTAGCAGAGGTGGTGTTCATGATGAGGAAGTGTTCTTCGTGAGTTTACCTGGTTAGCGTGGTTGCACCTTGTTATGGTGGGAAGGACACATATCATCACCGTCCAGCTGGTGACTGAGGCTGGAGCACAGTCACCACTCGCTGGTAGGGCAAGAGACGGCTAGCATCTTGTTGGAGTCTAGTAGTTAGTCATAGTATCTTTGGAGATTATTCAGGTTTATTAGCAAGAGTCGTTAGCCTAAAGAATTGGGAGTTTGTTAGCGTCAATTGTACTGACTATAAGGGTCCTAACCTTTTAATGAAAAGAGTTAAGCCTAGGGTTGTGACATAAGTCAACCTTGGGCGCCCAGCATCTCCTATCTCACGCCTCCCTCTCCTTCTTACTTCGCTCTCTTAGATTCGACCACGGCTCCAACCCATCGCCAATGCTGATACAATCTACGGAGCAAAGCTAGGCGCCGTGCCAATCTGGTATCAGAGATGATGGCTACTACCAGGAACACATCATCGACCTCACCTGAAGTGCCTACGACTGGCCTGTCTGTGGCCGCCGTCCCAACCTCGAACGTGTCACTAACGCTGGTCACCACTGAGACGGGCGCGCCGGCCGTCCCAACCTCCTAGTGCACCTGATGACCGTGGAAGCACTCCAGGCGCTGACGACGGCCATCTCTCGTCTCCAACTTCAGATGATGGCCTTCCACAACCAACTAGACGACCAGGACACCAGGCTCTTGGCAGTCGACGGTCGGGCGACATTCATGCTGTTTGGTCTGCCATGGTTCGGTGGAGTTCCAGAACTACCCACGCCCTACCAACCGGTGATCTCAGATGTCACGATGGCATCCGAGGACTCCTTCGCGACACCATAGTTGTCGACACCACTGTCAACAATGGCGGTCCACAGCTTGCGCCTAGCCCATCCACAGCCGTGACGGGTGTTCTGATCACCCACATCAACTTTTTGCACTCACCATCGCCGCTGCCTGTGTTCTCATCTACAAGGCTACCCTACTTCTCGGTGATGATGTCCCACATGTCTTTGACACCACCACATATCCCACCTCAGCTGTATCTGGAGGGTTTGGCCATGTCAAAGTATCACAAACTTATGTTCGCCACCTATGACGGCGCCAAGGACCCTCTTGGCTGGTTCATTAAGTGTGACCTGTTTTTTTGCACACAGATGACGCTGGAGGTGGACAAGGTTTGGCTTGCCTCGGACCACCGCGTTGTCCAATAGTGGTACCACGTCTTGGAAGTCGACATTGGCCATCTTGCATGGCCAGACTTCTGCCGCATGTGCCAGCAGCGTTTCGAGCCGGCCCTCAGCACCAACCACCTTGCTGATCGAGCTGGCATGACTGCCATCTGGATGATTGGTGGACCCATACATGGCAGAATTCCAAGCCCGTGTTGCGCATGCGGGGGACCTATCGACTCAGCAGAAGGTGCTTCTCTTCAATGGCGGCCTGCCAGAGCACATCCCCATCGACGGTAGCCTCTGCGAACCATAAAACCTGCTGCACACCATGCGACTCACGAGGGCTTACGGATGTCGTAACACATCTTCTTGGGCCACACAACGCTTGGCACGCCACATGACTGGCACCCCGTCGCGCTATCGTCCTCGCCTCTCTAGTCCTCTGCGCCGACCTCAGCATCATCGGGAGCGTGCACCTTTAAATGCCTAAAGCCCAAGGAGATCGCATATCGTTGTACGAAAGGTTTATGCTTCAATTGTGATGAAACCTATGTGCACGCGCGCAAGTGTGCTCGGCTCTTCTATCTTGAATCACCGGAATACATCATAGAGGAGCTCAACAATACGGAGGGGCTGCCAGTGGCACCGCCGTTCGACCCTAATGTGCCCATGATCTCGCTGTCTGCCATCACAGGCATCCAGTTTGTCAACACCATACAGCTACGCATCTAGCTAGGCGCACATGAGTTCATAGTGCGCTTGCATTCCGGATCGACACACAACTTCATGAGTGCCCCTATAGCATAGCTTGTCAGCCTGCGTTCATCGATAGCGACGACGCCCACATGGTCGTTGCTAATGGTGACCATGTTCGTGCACCACGCTCGCCCATGACCTCGACCTATGTGTTGGCTTTAACTCCTTCTAGGTGGACTGCTTCTCCATCTTCTTGCAGTGCTATGACATGGTCTTGGAGATTGCATGGCTACGCATCCTAGGGCCAATTCTTTGGTATTTCACCAATCAGCACATGGCCTTCACCCTTTGCCGTCGGCGTGTCTGGACAGGTGTTGGTGCACCAGGGACGTCCACCGCGCTTGGAGACCCGCTCTTCGTGCACCCCGTGTACACTGACAAAGGGGTTGAGCCGGTGCTCTTGGTATGGCTCTTGGACACTTACGCCGATGTCTTCATAGAGCCCACCGGTCTGCCTCCAATATGAGCCTATGATAATAGGATTCATCTAAAGCTAGGCACTGATCCATTAGCAGGTGTGACCCTACCGTTACCCGCACCTCCAAAAGGATGAATTGGACAGGTAGTGTGAGTGAAAGGTCCTGTCTAGAGGGGGTGTGAATAGCCTATTTTAAAATCTACAAACTCACTTGAGCAAGAGGTTAGTAAATAACAAAGCGTAGATTTTTGCTCTAGCTCTAATAGGGTGTTTGCAAGCCTCCTATCCAACAATTCTAGTTGATATGATCACTAGGTACACAAAAGCTATGTCATTACTTACATTAGAAAGCTACCTAAAGTTTCTATACAAGTAAGTAAGCTACTCTAGTTTACGGGAATGTAAAAGAGATGGTTTGATCTTTATACCACCGCGTAGAGGGGATGAACCAATCAATAATACGAAGTCCAATCATCGGGAGAAATCCAATGAACAATCACAATGGAGACACACAATTTTCTCCCGAGGTTCACGTGCTTGCCGGCACGCCACGTCCCCGTTGTGTCGACGAACACTTAGTGGTTCAGCGGCTAAGAGGTGTAGCACGAACCTTGTCCTCACTAGGACACCGCAAGAACCTACCCACAAGTCAGGTAGCTCAATGACACATGCAATCCACTAGAGTTGCCTTTGGCTCTCCGCCGAGGTAGGCACAGACCCCTCACAATCACTGGGAGATGGTCACGAACAATCACCAACTCGTGCCAATGCTCCTCCACTTCTCCAAGCCGTCTAGGTGGCGGCAACCACCAAGAGTAACAAGAAAACCACAACTAGAACGATCCCCAAGTGCCAATAGATGCATTCACTCAAGCAAATGCACTTGGAATCACTCCCAATCTCACAAAGATGAATAATCTATGAAGGAGATGAGTGGGAGGTGTTTGGTTAGGCTCACAAGGATGTCAAGTATGCTAGAATGCCAAGAGAGTGAGCCCCAAGCCGGCCAACACGTATTTATAAGCCCCTCAAACAAATAGAGCTATTGGCTCTTTCAGTGGGCAAATTTTGGGGTCACCAGACGCTAAGCAGCAGGCACCGGACGCTCAACACTTGCGTCCAGTGCTCCAAAGTCAGCCACATGTCAGCCAAACAAACACCGCGCGTCGATCTCTAACGGTCACCTGTAGAGCACCGGACGCAATTAAGCTTGCACTGGACGCGTCCGGTACACACTGGACTTATACGCAAAGAGGTTTGCAAACTCGCAGGGTCACCGTACGCTGAGCACCGGACCATTCGGTGCTCATCGGTCTCATACCCAGATAGCATTGCAAAAGCGCAGAGCACCGAACTCACACCACCGGATGCTCCCTGAGCGTCTGGTGCTTCCAGTGAAACACACCAGCTGAAGTCAAGTCACACCGGACGCACAAATAGGGTCTAACCTGCGTCCGGTGCTTGGCATCCGGTGCCTAACCCTAAGAGGGCCAGGCACTGACAGTACACCGGACGCGCAGGCTCAGCGTCCGGTGTCTCTAGGGCTAGCATCCAATGAGTGCCGCGACTTCTCCAATTTTCCTACCGGCGCAATAGAAAATATGCACTTCATTTTCTCAAAAAGCACGGAATCGAGAGAGGAACCCATCTTCTCTCTACCCTTCAAACTCCACCTTCTTCTCAAAGTGTGCCATCACCACAAAGTGTGTACCAACAAGTGCATGTGTGTTAGCATTTTCACAATCATTTTCTTCGAAGGAGTTAAGTTAGCTCACTAGGTTCTAAATGCATGCACATGAACAATGACACCCAGTGGCACTTGATAACCGCTTAGCCAAAGAATTCCTCTCTTTATAGTATGGCTATCTATCCTAAATATGATCACACCCTCTAAGGTGTCTTGATCACCAAAACCAAAACCCTAAGCAATACCTTTGCCTTGATCTCCATAGGGTTTTGTTTTTCTCTTTCTTCTTTTCCAAGTTGAGCACTTGATCATCTTGTGGTCATCACCATCATCACCATGATCATCACTTGCTCCACCACTTGGTATGTACCAACCTCATTAAGTCTACACACACTTAGTATAGAGGTTAGTACTAGGGTTTCATCAATTATCCAAAACCAAACTAGGGCTTTCAATCTCCCCCTTTTTGGTAATTGATGACAACCCTTTTTACAAAGATTTTCAATAAATTTTTCTTGGATTTATGTTGCTTGCCTAAGCTTTTTACCATGTGCAAAGGTTATGGACAAGTTTGATAAACCCAAATTGGTAGCAATTGCTCCCCCAACATATGTGCTAAGAGTTTGGATTTGTAATCTTGCACATATGCTTGAATAGGAAATGTAGGAGTCAATTTCTACCAAATGATGCTAAGGTGTAAAGAATGGACCTTTGAAGCGTGATACCAATCAGAGTTGCCAATATACACCATCTTTAGCACCATTAGTAACTAGACATCCACAAAAACTAGAACACCCTGTGAGATCAACATTATAAACAAGGTTCTAGTACCACTTGTGAAACAACTAAAAGTCTAGTTACACTACCTATGCATGCTAGTTCTTCATTTCATCGATCAAACTTACAACTAGCATAAACCACACAAACAAGGTATCAGAGAAAAAGCTTCTAAAGCTAATGCTAATGCAAGCAAACATATGTGATGCACATTCAAATGCAACAAACAAGTTTATGAGCTTGCTCCCCCTACTTGTGTGCTTCAAAATTTTAATTGATCCCCTTTCTTTTATCAAGTTACTTCCATATCTTTGTATTTCTTTGTGATTTCTCTCCCCCTTTAGTAAATCTTTGGGAAATTCTCTCCCCCTTTGTCATCAATGACCACAAAAGGTGAGCTGAAATTTTAGATAGGTTAGTGTGAGACCATGTGAAGTGAGATCATTTTCCCAAATTTGTCTAATTTAGATTTCTTGCCTAAGATATTTAACTCGGTTTGATCCAAGGACAAGCTTCTTCACACCTCCAAGTAAGGGTTATCTTGTACCATGTTGAGTTAAACACTTATAGCTCATATTCTAGATCAAACACTAGGATTGCAAGCCCAAAAACATGTCATATGCTACCACTAGATCAAGTAAAGCATAGAAACAATAGTGGTACCATACAAGCAACAAATTCATTTGATTTTCATGAATGATCCTAAGACATGTAAGGAATGACTAGATGCACTAAACAAGTCCTTAGCATAGGATGTATGACATGTCAAACAATTTTACCTTGCTTTGCTCGAAGGAGAGGGATGTCATATAATGGGGGTGCATCAACACATATTTGAGAAGTCAAGTATGTTCAATTCATTCCTAAGCTTGCAAAACCTCTTCTCATCAAGTGGCTTGGTGAATATATCGCCAAGTTGATCATCGGTGCCTATACTCTCAATGCAAATGTCCCCTTTTTGTTGATGATCTCTTATGAAATGATGTTAGATATCTATGTGCTTTGTTCTTGAGTGTTGAACCGGATTGTTAGTGAGCTTCATGGCACTTTCATTGTCACATAGCAATGGCACTTGATTGAAATTGATTCCAAAGTATTTCAATGTTGCCTTCATCCATAGGATTTGTGCACAACAACTACCGGCCGCAATGTACTCCGCTTTGGCAGTTGATAGTGCAACACTATTTTGTTTCTTGGATGACCATGAGACAAGTGATCTTCCCAATAGTTGACAGGTGCCCGATGTACTTCTTCTTTCAACTTTGCATCCTGCATAGTCTGAGTCGGAATATTCAACAAGTTCAAACTTTGCACCTTTGGGATACCACAAACCAACATTTTGTGTATGCTTCAAGTGTCTCCACATTATTCACAACTCATGTGGGAATCATGGATGTGGATAACTTCATTATTCTCATTGGCTCTCTCATTGAGTCTCTTCATGAGTAGGTCTATCTTGGCGCTCAGCACGTCTACTTCCTTGAGACGGTGCATATCTCCACCTCTCCTGTGGGTCTGATTATGTTATTCGCTCCAACCTTGATTGGAGGCCATCTTCTCCGCAAGAGTTGTGGCTTCAGGAATATTGAGTGATAAGAATGCGCCTCCAGCAACAGCATTCATGGTCTCATGGGTGCTGTTGGTGAGCCTATGATAGAAAGTCTACATAAGTAGCCAACTCTCCATCTCATGATGAGGATATTCTAGGATGTAATTTTGAAAGCGCCCCTAGGCTTATGGGACTGACTCATTATTTTGTTGCTAAAAACTTGAAAATTTCCCACGCAGAGCATTTGTCTTGTCCATAGGGAAGAACTTTGTCAGAAAGTTGGTGGAACAGATCGCCCATGTAATATTCTTGTCTTTATTAGCATAAAACCACTGCTTCGCCCTTCCCAATAGTGAGAATCGAAAGAGGCGGAGTAGTATAGCATCTTTTGTAACTACCTTGATGGTAAATGTGCTGCATATCTCTAGGAAGTTTTGAAGATGAGCACTTGCATCTTTGTGTGTCATTCCATAAAATTAGCTTGTTTGCACCATGTTGATCAGCGCCTGGACCGGAAGTTCAGAGAATTATGCATTTGCAAATTGCTGCAAGTAAGGTGCCAAATGCGTTCACTTATTAGAATAATGAAAAGGCCGCATTTACCTATAGTAAATACGCCGAAGAGAGTTTAGGTATCCCTATCGGCTACGAACTCTATTGTCTCCATCCGAGGTTCAGGGGGAGACCTCTGAGTGCTCAGACAAGGTTTCACGGAGATGTCTGCATAGACAATGTCTTGAGCCACTTGCATTATTTAAAGAATCAGTTAAAGAAGCTTGACCTGAAGTCAAGAATGCCCCTGAAGTGGCAACTCAACCTGAAGTTGAGGAAGTCCCTGAAAGGCACCATCATGAATATGAAAATCCCAATGCGTCGCATGCACTACTGCATTGGAAGATTGAACACCCCAACTTAATCGTTATGGGAAATCACGATGAGTGGAAAAATGATCATGTGGAGTGGGAAGACCGATCCAAACATCAACTATCATACTCTTTTATCCTTGATGAGTTTTTTCCACTGGATTTCTCATGCAAGGTTTTTAATGAGGGGACAGGTGCAGCATAAGCGATGCATAGGACGTACTCTTTTCTCCTACCTTTTTTTCCACTGGGTTTTTTGGGAAGTTTTTAACGAGGCATGCACATAGCATAAATTTGGCCAAGGGGGAGTGTTAAAAATTAAAGTCCTCAGAAAGACTAAGAATACTGTATGGATGGAAGACTTTGAGTGTGGCCAAATAAATGGTGAGATTTTTGCCGGTCTAAAAAGCTATGGCTAAAAATATTGTTCGCTGATTTATTGTAAAAGAATTACAGAGTTGGCTAGCAGAAAAAGTACGGCACAAGCGAACGGGAATATGAGGTGATCCTCATCATATGTAAGTAGCGATGAAAACGGATCGGATACGGACAGATATCACCAATATCATATTTATTTTCATATTTTTGGTCGGATTCGGAATCGAATACGGATAATGTCAACCATGTGTGATAAGATAGGATTACATGTCAACATCATAAATATACGATTTAAGTATTCAAATACGGATACAGTATTGGATATTGAATATTCGGACTCGAATACGGACAGATCTGAACCTCTCTAAACGAATTTGGTCTCAAATATGGTCGGAAAATATCCGTACTGTTTTCATCCCTATATGTAAGCAATGAAAGAAAGTGAATGAAAGAGCTCCCTCCTCTCCTAGTCTCTTTGTTTTTGTTTCCCCGTATGTCCTGTGTTTATGTGTGCAAATAACTGATTTCTAACACACTCCACCTTTCTTTTTCTCTTTGTAGGCCATCGTCAAAGTAAAATAAAAAAAGATGATGGAGCACGCTGCGAGCATTGATGAACACTTGAACAGTGCTTCTTGCTGCTTCTCACATGGGTGCAAAGTGCAGCGGCTACTGCACAGATAGGACGGGAAACATGGAAGGTATTACTACTATCGTAGGACGGGAATAAAGCTCGTCCATATGCATTGGAATATTGGATGGCGCGCAGGCAGCCAGGGAAGATACCCACATGGCTTCGGCATTCTGCAGTGCAAGTGCATAATGTATGAAAGGCACTGCAAAACCGAAACTGAAGTAATACACATAAACATAGCCCCCGATCCCTTTCCCAATTGTGTAGCCTGAAGTACTATTTAAATAGCAGCTCCATTTCGTGAAGTTATTTATTTGAGCCCAAGTTGTCATCAGGGTGGGAGGGAACTCACAATGTTGTTGGATCCCTGGCACTATAGCACGAGCCAACCGAGCGCTTTTGACAATGCGTTTGTATTCATCACTACACTAATAGGATTAGTATATTTATTACATATAACATAAATATTCTTGCATCGTGGCCCTTTTTAGTTGTAGAAAAATTTGCAAAATAGCTATTATAGTACTTTCATTTGTATTTGAAAATTATTGTCCAATCATGGACAAATTAGTCTCAAAAGATTTGTCTCGTAAATTACAGGCAAAATGTGTAATTAGTTATTTATTATTTATATTTAAGCTTTGTTTAGTTCACGAATTTTTTTGGCTCTTTTCTACTGTAACACTTATGTTTGTATTCGACAATTATTATCTAATCATGGACTAACTAGGTTCAAAAGATTCCTCCTACAAATTATATGCAACTTGTGCAATTAGTTTTTTGTTTTCGTCTATATTTAATGTTCCATGCATTCGTCCAAAGATTCGATATGATGAGCAATCTAAAAAAATTTGGAAACTAAACCATGCCTTAATGATTGATACATGCGCCGTAAGATTCTATGTAACGAAAAATCTTATTTTTTTTTTAAATTTTTTGGAACTAAGGCTTTGTTCGGTTCTGATTTTTTTTGGGTTTTGAGTACTATAACACTTTCATTTTTATTTAATAATTATTGTCCAATTATTGACTAACTAAGCTTAATAGATTAATCTCGTGATTTATAAGTAAATTACACAATTAGTTTTTTGTTTCAATCTATATTTAATATTTCATGCATGGGCCATAAGATTTGATGTGACGAAAAATCTTAAATTTTTTTTGGTTTTTGGATGAACTAATCATGACCTGAACAGCCCACGTAAAGTCGGAGCTGTATGGAGAGGGGGGCGAATGTAATATACTATCTTCAAAAGCCATTATCTAAAATATAATACTCATTTCAAATTTAGCTAGTGTTATAGATAAAGAGTTTCATATTTATTTTTAGTCTTCTTTAATAAGAAAACTCTTTGTGTAAATAGGTCTCAAAAAGTAAGGGTAGTTAGATTATACCTCTCTTAATACTTAAAATAAATTTTCTATATATGTGCTTTGTTGAAGGCTAGGAGACGTATTTTAAGTTTAGGTCTCATAAAACGTCACCTGTCGCAGACCGAGGCCTTGGTTTATATTATCGTAAGTTTTAAAGATTCATCTCGTGATTTATAAGCAAACTGCATAATTAGTTTTTGTTTTCATCTATATTTAATATTTTATGTATATGCTATAAAATTTAATGTGATGGGGAATCTTAAAAAGTTGTTGATAGTAGCGCTGCCTGAGATGCCTCCGTCGCTGTCGCCGTTCCATCTTGTCTCTCCCTCCAGCTCCCGGCGAGTGCGGTAGCGCTAGACACTATGCGCTAGGCACGTCACTGTCGCCGTTCCATCTTGTCCCTCTCTCCCGCTCCCGGCGAGTGAGGTACGTAGCGCTAGACGCTAGGCGTTAGGCCCGTCGCTGTCACCGTTCCATCTTGTCGCTCCTTCCCGCTCCCATCGAGTTACATGCTGCATTGTATTACTGCTGAACGCGGTTTTTTCTCCTTAAGGGCATATGCCCTCACTCTCCCACCCATTGGATTCGTTTTGAAAAGTGTGCAAACACATTTCTCAAAGCAGTTTCACATTGAGATGTGTGTTTGCACACTTCTCAAAGTGAATCCAATGGGTGAGAGAGTGAGGGCACATGCCCTCAAGGGAAAAAAAAACTTTAGCCTACTACGGAGTACCACTCATCACCCACATTCATTCGCTTGGCTGCTTGCTGCGAGCATCCACCTTCTGTTCATCGATTAATCTGGTCCATCACAGTTCATCGTTTCATCTGATCCGCAACTGTTCATCCATTCAGCCGCAGTCGTCGGATGGTCCATCTCTTCCCTACACAACTGTTCATCCAGTTGCCGTGTCGGGTGCCTCTGTTCATCGACCAGAAGCAAGAACACACGTTCAATTGACCGTGTCGGGGCCGTATGTGTCGGGTGGTCGATCCTTCACTGTGGCCCATCCTCTGTTCATCCACTAGAAAGAACACACGTTCCATTCACTGTGCTCCCCTGTGTGGTCGAGAAGCAAGAATACAAAAGGTTAGTTCATGTTCAGCTCACGTCTCACTTTTGATTATAAGGACACTTTCATAATTGGTTTGGCCTAGCACTGAAATCTTGGAGAATGCAAATAATCCTTATTATAACCATGTGAATGGTTAGTATCATCACGGGAATCTAATGTAAAAATGACATTTTTAAATACTTGACAGGACGAGTTTTAGTGTTGTCACCTCCCATAAGAGAGTGTTGGGTGTTGCAGGCTACAGTTACCACCACACGGGATTTGTCACTGCTGCATAGACCACTGTTTATGTAAGCAGGGGCGGAGCCAGAAATTTTGCATAGGGGAGACCAACCAAAAAATCCAATTTGTCAAAATTGAGTACAACCGATGATTGTCTAGCATAATTCATCGACTTGACATAGTGCTTGCATTTTCTATGTGTATTTAGAATCAAATGTGTGATTCTTTCGGTAGCAGACGATAAACCCTTAACAACAAGATATTTGAAATGATTTCGTAAACCTTAAGATCTATGTCTCAATTATTCTAAGGTGCTTCATAATATTATCGAGTTATGTTTTGTACTTCTTCCATCCTAAATTATTAATCATTCTAAAAATTTTGGGGAGTCAAAGTATCTCAAATTTGACCAAAATTATAGAAAAAAATTGTAAAGATTTATATCATCAAATAGATATATTGCGAAAATATAATTAATGAAGAACGTAATAATACTTAGTTGGTATCATAAATACTATTATCATACCATATAAATTTGATTAAATTTATGATGCTTTGACTCTCCAAAATTCTTGAAATGACTTATAATTTACAATGAAGAAAATACAATTTCTTTATCTAGAGGATATTAATAAGTATATATGACAAAATTGTTATATTTCTCTCTTAACATAAATAAAAAATATAAATTTATACTAGTAAAATTTTTTGGGGACATATGTTAGGGGGGGGGCATGGCTCCTGCCAGCCCCCCCTTGGCTCCGCCACTGTTGTAAGGGTACTCGTCTTCTCCTATGAAAACCAAGACATTTTCTATGTCAATAAAAGCTCTACAAAGATCATGAAAATATACTCCAATGTTCACCAAATGCGTGATTACTTTGATCAAAACGAAAAGCAACACTCCAAATGGTTCATTGAGAGTCCATAGTAAAATTACTTATAGTGGTACTGGGTACTTATGGCGGGTATTGTGGTCTAACTAAACTCCCTCAATAGACCAAAACATGCTAATCACCTTAGAGAATGTTTAGACACAATGGCTATTCATTAGAGATATTTAAACAAAACAAAAACAATGGCTATCCAGCGGTGAGCCGCTGGTCATGCACGTGCTTGCCGAGGTGCTGCCTCCACAAGCGTCCGTCGAGATGTCGTGAAGGTGTTTGATAATATGCTTGGCTTTGTTCAGTTTACAAAAATTTTTGGATTTCAATACTGTAGCACTTTTGTTTTTACTTGTCAAACATTGTTCAATCATAAAATAACTAGGCTTAAAAGATTCGTCTCGCGATTTACAGATAAACTGTGCAATTAGTTTTTATTTTTTTTATATTTAATGCACCATGTATGTGCCGCAAGATTTGATGTGATAGGAAATCTTGAAAATTTTTGGGAACTAAACAAGGCCAAAGTAACTTTGCTTCTGTTTCATTCGGGTCTGGGGACGTGGATGCAAGTTTAAAAAATATCCAATCCAAATTTGGGTTGGATCTTAGAGATACTCTAATGTCATGATTTGATTTCATGCGCAGGGAGCATGGGAAATAATAGAGAAAAGCATGATCCTTTGATGTGCCATGAATAAGTTGTACAAAAAAAATCCATATAAACCAAATTATTTGTTGCCATCCTACCCAACTGCCCTTCTTCCATGTTTGAAATATATGCAACTTTAACCACAATGAATGCTGAAATATATGTAACTTTAACCACAATTAAATAATTGGTGTTTAAATTAAAAAAATATCACACTCTGATTCAGTTTTTTCTAAGAAAATAATTACGTTACATGCAGAAAAAAGCACTTAAAGCTTGCACTAAGCATATATCCAGCTAAAATGCAAATCACTACATGTAACAGCTGCCAGAAAGAGTTCACTATTTGGTGGACATGTCTACATTGAGCTCCCCTGAACTGGAAACAATTTTTTTTTACCCAGGCAAATGCTGTCCAAATGAGGATGATTTTTGCTTGGTGTAAATAATATATATATGAAAGCGTAAATTTTTGCTTATAGAAACAGCGCATCTTCATATGTAAATGCAATCTTAGTTTGATATTGTAAGATGGAAAACTCGAAGTCTGACATGAACAATTAGGTAACAACAAAAAAAAAATCTGATCCTTCTTGAGTAAGTAACAAGAGAAACAATGTCATAGCTCAGCTCTGCACAGTCGTCCTAGCAATTATAGAATTGGATTTTATTATAAATCTATCCTTGCATTTTTTGTGTAGACAAAATATAGAAAACTAAGGGGTGGTGCTAGCTGCTTTGGGCATATAAACGCCATATTGGTCAACTTTTTTTTCCAAAATCTTTATTATTACTGCTAAATGATTGTGTGTTCAAAAGGTTGTGGCCACGTTTCCTGGCTACATAGGGTAGTGAGCGTGGAAGGCGGCAGCATCTGGTATTCTGGCTTCGAAGCTCAAGAGCTCCTGCCGAGGTTGACGATGACCCTTGGCTCTTAGGCCTTGCGGTCACTGGTCGTGTTTTTCTTGTAGCTGGTGACGTGAATTTAGCCTTTTTTCCCTGGGGTGTGGTGTGTGTGTTCGCTTATGTACTTGGGCTTTTCTACCTTAATGAAATGAAAAGTGCTGCATAAGAGGAAATGAGAATTGGGAGCATATAAAATGAATAGGGTTGTCTATCGTCATATTGACAGCTTTTTCCAAAATATTTAGATGCAATCCTACTTTTTGAGGATTGTTAATTACAGAAAAAATGATGTTGAAAGTGCTGTGGAACAATTGTGATGTTTAATTATAGAACTATCACTCAGACTCAATGTAATGCTAGAACCATAGATAAGAGCCGTATATAGGTTATGAAGCAAAGACGATATTGCAAACTGTAACCAATTTGATAAAATCATTGCAACTATTATACACATGAACTTTCTGTGCTTGGTTCTTGGCAGAAACCATGCATCATCTAGATGCAAACAACAACAAATGGGAATAATTGATAGGATCATTTTGATTAGCTTTCTATATTTCAAAAAAGGGAATAATTGATAGGATCATCTTGATTAGCTCATTGGCTGGGTGCCATTGTTAATTGCCTCACTGCCACTATTCATGCTATCCCCAACTGGCTATCTCAAATCCCTTTTCCTCAATGGATCCGGGCTAGCTGTTTGTTCTTGGTTCGATAAGGAACTATTGGTCTGTTTGATATCCATTTTGTTGATGGTTGTGGTGATGGATGAGTGGAGGGATTCCGCCTCGATTCTGCTATTACTAATGCTCAGCCTGAACAACCTTCAATTTCCTTATGCTATGGCGCGTATACATTAGTACACAGATGCTCTAAGCCGGCGGGGGAAAAAAATTTCACAGGCGGTTTTAGTTGTAACACGCCTGTGGTATAAATTTGTACGGTTTGCTTAAAAACCCGCCTGTGCTATTCTTTCTATAAATACCCCCAGCCCCCCTTCTTCCTCCTCGGGCAGAACTGTAGCTCGCAGCCACATTCCATTGGAGCACATCTTGGAGCTCCAGTTTTTTCAAAATACAAGGGGGGAGGTTTTGATCTTCATTTCTTGGAAGGAGGTGGCTAAAAAGGTTAGTTGATGCCTCTAAAGGCTCTTTTTGTGCCCTCTTGCTCAATTAGAGCTACTTTTTGGATCTAGGGTTTCACCATGAGAGAGAGAGTGGAATAGCTAGGTATGGACTGTATTTGCTCAAATGAGGTTGCTTAAGATGGTTAGATGAAGTCTCTCCTCTCTTTTTTTCTATGTTTTCTTCTCTAATTTGTGAATCCAGGAAATATATATGTAGTGCTTTCCAAGAATGGTGTTTCCATGCTTGTTAAGAAAGAGAAAGATAAGTTTTCTATTGTTTAGGATATTATTTTTTATGTAAATTTGATTTCATTATGCAATATGTTTAGGTTGCTTAAGATGATGCCTCTCCTCTGACCATTTCCATGTTTCCTTCTCAAATTTATTATAGTGAATCAAGGTATATATTTAGTTGATTCCATCAATGGTGTTTTTCTACCTTATCAATTTGATTTAGTTGTTAGTTTTTTTATTATTACTTTGGGTTTTGTCTTTATTTTTAATATTAGCTCCGAGGTCTACAAATTTGATAGATATACAAGTTGGAGGTTTTCATCTTCACAAGTTGTTGTTTGAAAGGTTAGATGACAATTTTCCTAAACTACTTGTTTTGCATTGAGATCAATTAATTTACTAATTTTTGCACAGCTAATGATGGAGCGGTCCTTTTGGATGTATAACGTATCAAGACTAGATCAAGACTAGATCCATCATACATACCTGAGGTCCATAGGTTTGTTGATGCTGCTAAGAACCATGCTTTGAGAACAAAGACGAAGCACATATATTGTCCATGCATCGACTACAGAAATATTAATATTTATGAAGATACTGAAGCAATCATTTCTCATCTGGTATGCCGAGGATTTATGAAGGATTACTTGATTTGGACAAAGCATGGAGAGGGTAGCTCGGCACCTTATACAATTGGGGACCCTGCGAATATTGACGTCGACGGTCCAGGCATGCCTGATGAAGGATTTCAGTTTTTGCACGACACACACCAAAGTGAACATGTTGTGACAAATGTTACTGCTGGTGGTTTTGCTGGGAGAAATGCTGATGACAGAACTCATGTCTTACCAAATGATATAGTCGCGGAAGATTTTGAATTCTTAGAGGCAATGTTGCATCGTCATACTGAACTATCAATGTTATTAATGAAAGGGTTGGAGGCCTTGAAGAAGGCGGCTGAAGAGCCTCTGTATGATGAGTCCAAGGGTTGTACCAAAGAGTTCACGACGCTGAGATCTATGCTAAAACTACTGATGGCAAAAGCCAGGTATGGTCTGTCTGATGTTGGATTCGATACGTTCTTAAGTATTATCGGAGACATGCTTCCCAAGGAGAACAAATTGCCTACTAACACGTACCATGCAAAGAAGCTAATCAGTCCGCTCACTATAGGAGTCGAGAAGATCCATGCGTGTAGGAATCATTGTATCCTATATCACGGTGATGAATACAAGGACTTGGATAAGTGTCCAAAGTGTGGTGCAAGTCGGTATAAGACAAATAAAGACTATCGACATGAGGATTGTGCTGCCTCCATGTGTAAAGTAGGGAAGAAGTAAAAGAAGACCCAAAAGAAGACCCAGCAGTGTTCAAAACCCGCCAGCAAAGATAAAGAAGAGGTTGATTATTATGCGCAGAAAAAGATTCCTGCTTTAGTGATGTGGTACCTTCCAGTGGTAGATCGACTAAGGAGTTTGTTTGCTAACCATGATGATGCAAAACTTATGAGTTGGCATGCTTCAGATGAGCACAAAAATGATGGCAAGCTTTGCCATCCAGCCGATGGAAAGCAGTGGCAAAATTTTAATGAGAACCATCAAGACTTTGCCAGCGAACCAAGAAATATTTGGTTTGCACTGAGTACCGACGGAATGAACCATCAAGACTTTGGCCGGTGATTCTCACCATCTACAACCTTCCTCCATGGTTGATGCAGAAGCGAAAATACCTTTTGCTAACCATAATTATCTCTGGACCAGTCCAACCTGGAGTTGACATGGATGTTTTCTTGGAGCCCTTAATGGAGGAGATGAAAATGTTATGGATACAAGGTGTTGAAATGATGGACGAGTATCGCAAAGATTCATTCACACTAAGAGCAATTATTCTTGTTACGATCAATGATTAACCTGCTCTCTTCACATTGTCAGGGCAATTCAAGGGAAAGGTTGGTTGTGTGGTGTGCATAGATGGAACCCATTATGTGTCCCATAATGCATCTAAGAAAATAGTATACATGAGGCATAGACGCTTCTTATCAAAAGGGCACAGGTACTGCCTAAAAAAGGTGGATAAGTACTTCGACAATAGTGATGAAGGAACTCAGATGCACCATCAGGTAATAGTAAAGGCCAGAGAGTTTTCAAAATAGTGAGCAACATCAACTTTGTGTTCGGAAAGAAGACAAAGGATGGACAACCAAGAAAGGATGTCAAACCAACTCCAGGGGCAACATTCAAGAAGAAGTCCATTTTCTTCGAGTATTTGCCATACTGGAAAGAATTGGACATACGAGATGCGATCGATGGTATGCACGTCCAGAAGAACGTGTTCGAAAGCCTAATTGGCACATTGCTAGATATCAAGACGAAGACAAAGGAAGGACTCAATTCACGCTTCGACATGGTATAGTTAGATATAAAAAAGTGCTTCATCTAGTTCTTCAAGGAAATAGAAAGTACCATCTCCCAGCAGCAAGCTACAACCTCAGCATAGATGAGAAACATATGATGTGTGAGTGGTTGAAGAATTTGAAAGTCCCCTCTGGATTCTGCTCTAGTATACGGAGTATTGTGTCAATGAAAGACCTTACACTCACCAACTACAACTCACATGATTGTCATGTAATGCTGACTACTTTCCTTCCTATTGCAATAAGGGCTATAAATCCAGTGTTCTTGAAGATGGCAGTCACACGATTGTGCTATTTTTTCAATAAGGTCACACAAAAGGTAATTGACCGTGATGAGTTAGAATCCCTTTAGGAATTCGCAGTGGAGACAGTGTCACAGTTTGAGATGCGTTTTCCCCCATTATTGTTTGATATCATGGTGCACCTTATGGTGCACTTGGTTCCACAAATACAAGCATTGGTTCCCATGTACCTGCATGAGATGTGGACGTACGAGCGTTTTATGGCAATACTAAATCGCTATGTATCAACTCGTGCTCGTCCTGAGGCATCCATGATAGAGGGGTACTGTACTGAAGAGGCAATTGAGTCCGGAGGACCATTCTGCAATAGTGTCCAGACCAGGTCGCAATAGGTTTGCCTCCATCAAGGCATGAGGGTAGTCTGCATGGAAGTGGGAGGATTGGACGGAAATCATTCATCCCGCCAGATTACAATACAGTCCTTGAGGCACATCACAGCATCTTACATCAGCTCTCGATAACAGAGCATTTGCTCGATCAACACTTGAATGAGCATCGAGAACATAATCCTGGGCAAACGAATGATTGTGTAATAAAGGAACGCAAGAAACAATTGTACACATGGCTAAGGGAGCAGGATATTCCATCTGGGGAAACAATTGAGGAACAAACCATCAAGGCTTTGGCATCTAGACCATCACGCCAAGTGACAACATGGCAAACCTATGACATAAGTGGATTCACATTTCATACCAAATCAAAGGATAAAAAGAGCATGACACAAAATAGTGGTGTTCGATGCGAGGCCATAGACGACGAAACTGGTGATATTATTATATACTTTGGCTTCATCGAGGACATATGGGAACTGGACTATGGTACATTTCAGATCCCCGTGTTCGATGTCAATGGGTAGAAGATAAACATGTCACAGTGGATAATTATGGGGTCAGAGTTCTTGATCTAAGTAAAGTGGGATACAAAGATGACCCGTGGATCCTTGGTAACCGTGCTGCATAGGTGTTCTATGCTGAACAGATCCTTTCTAATAATGAGAAGAAAACTACCGACAAACTGAAGCATGTAGTTTTTCTAGGAAAGCAACAAGCAATGGGAGTTAATGGTGTAGCGGATCTAGAGGATTTTAACCAGTTCAGCGACATATCCCTCTTTGTGGATGACTATCCTGCTAAGATAAGAAATGTTGAGCGAAGCATCTCACAAAGTTCTTTGCCTTGGGTCCGCGCTGATGGACAAGGAAGAATAGTAACTGCCTTGATTGTATTTGTCATTCATCATGTAAACTCTAGTCATCATGTAATCTCACTCAAATTTATGAAACTATATGTGAGACCTTTCGATTTAGAACTACACATTCGTAACGCTTTGTCAAATGCAACATAATTATGTTAAAAATAATGTAGAAACAATATAATTATATTATAATATCAATACACAAATAATATATATAAACAACATAATTATGTTACAAATAATGTAGAAACAATATAATCATATTATAATATCAATGTACAAATAATATATAACACTAAAAATTAAAAAGAAATTTAGAAACAATATAATCATATTATAATATCAATATATAACACTAAAATTAAAAAAGGGATTTAGAAACAATATAATCATATTATAATATCAGTACATAAATAATATATATAAACAACATAATATAATCATATTATAATATACATTTAATATATGATACAAATATATTTTACATTAAAAATAATGTAGAAACAATATAATATACAAATTATTTTACATTATGTTACAAATAATGTACAAACAATATAATATACAAATAATATATGACACTAAAAATAAAAAAGAATATAACAAAAATTATTTTGTACAGATGGTTGGCATTGACCACCGCCTTTAGAAAAGCATTTCTACACGCGGTGGTCCATGCCAACCGCCTGTACAAAAGAGTTTCTACAGGCGGTGGTCAATGTCAACCGCCTGTAGAAATGCCGCCCATATATATTCCGCGCCCAGACCCTCCGAAAATTTCTAAGTCCGAAGGCGCCACTCAGTTCAAACGACGCCGTCAGGCTGCTCATTTTTTCCGCTGCCGCCGCCGCCGGTCTCGCCGCCGTCGTTTCCTTCGTGCCGCCCTCTTCTCCGACGCCGACGCCACCAGGTATGCCCGCCCCCCTCTCTTCTCCGGTCTCTGTGCCTGCCACCTCTCTCTTCTCCGGTCACAGTGCGGCCGCGCTGCAGCCGCCGCTGCCCCGCGGCCGCCCCGCCGTCGCCGTCGTCGTCGCTGTCGCCGCCCACCCCCACCTCCCCGTCCCCCACCCCCTCCCCTCCCCTGCTCACCATAGAGGTTGAAGAAACCTCCCCTACACATGAGGTCGAAGAAACCTCCCCTGCGCTCGGGGTTGATGAAGGTCCTGATGTGTGGGGCCCACACGTCAGTGACTCACATTAATTTTTCTTTTGCATGAAATTGGCTGATATTTGGAAAATCATAGTAAATGCTAGAAAAATAGTAAAATAGCAAATAACGACTTTTTGAAATCCTTATGAAATTCTCTATGCAGTAGATCTATAATATTACATGTTTTGGTTTGAAGTTTTAGCTGTAAAAATAGATTTATGCAGCTAGGTTTTAATTGCTTATTGTATTTATCTTTTTCATAAATGTAGTAGTATTGCTCAAATAAATACGAAATTATTGTGATATGCTTTTCATATGATATTGGAGGTCTGGTAATTGTGTCATGAATTTAGGAATAATAGATTGAGAGATATAAAAATAACAAATGCCCTGTCTTATTCTTAGTAGATTTGCATGTTTATATTGTTGGTTAAGCACAATGTGTAGTTATAGTATTTTAAAGTACTATTTAGAACAAAGTTGTTCACAATTTAGTAAGCTTTCTAGAAAAGATGTACTTCCTCCATCCCAAATTGTAAGTCATTTGACTTTTTTTACCCCAAGTTTGACCACTCATCTTATTAAAAAAATTGTGCAAATATAGTCAAATGACTTACAATTTGGGATGGATTGATGCAATTATTTATAAGTCAACTATTTATAAGTCAACGGTTGACTTAGAGTTTTATCTTCAGTGTTCATAGTATACTATATAACATTTCTGATAACATATATGCTTTAGAATCTTGCAATGACGACTTCTCCAAGTGAAAACACGGAGCAGGCACAAGGGTCCGGCCCTATGGAGCAAGCACCAGGGTCCGGCCCCACGGTGCAAGAAAAAGGGTCAGACCGCACCGAGAAGGCACCAAGGTCCGGCCCCACAGTGCAAGAAAAAGGGTCAGACTGCACCGAGAAGGCACTAGGGTCTAGCCCCACCGTGCAAGAAAAAGGGTCCGACCGCACGGAGCAAGAAAAAGGCCCGAGCACACAGAGAAGGAACAAGGGTCCCACAAACACGGAGCAGGCAGAAGGGTCACGTTAGTCAACTCCTTCGTACGAGACCTCGGTAAGCAACATTTCTGATCCTCGCATAGAGAGGAACGCCCGTCGTGAGTACGCACGTGACCCCGATTACAACCCAGAGATAGAAGAGGTGAATTACTCATTCATAATTATATGTTTCTATGCTTTTATGTGCCTCGGTATACGTGAAGAATAATACATGTCTTTATATGAATAGGAGGTGCTATCTCAATTGAAAGAAATGGAGGAAATCCTATCCCAAGAAGAAGTTGCACATGAAAGTGCACCTGAGCCGACGATGGAGACGACCACTGAGACCGGGAACAAAAGGAAACGAGGTGAAAGAGGATTGAATCAGTTCCCAAAAGTAACCTATAGAGTTACAGATGTCAATGCGATAGAACAGCCCTTAGCTCCAGAGGAGACCTTACCTAAGTGGCGTAACACACTCGGTTTCTTAGTTAGAGACCATCTTGACATCACAGTCACGGAGTGGAAAAATGTGGACAAAAATGAGATCACAAGAATGTGGAACAGGCTGCTTACGAGGTTTGTTTTACCTCAAGGTTCAGAAGACCTCGTAAAAGAGCACACATTGAAGCAATGGGCGATCATGTTTAGGAATTACAAGTCTGAGTTGAATTCAAATTGGGCAAAGAAAGGGTTGGACCCGACAAAGAGGTATAAACTCACGGCTGGTCAGTGGGCAGTGTTTCTAGAGGAGAGGAGTTCTCATGACTTCAAAGCTTTGAGCGAATCCAAATCTGAACTCGCAAAAAGAAACAAGTACCACCACCACCTAGGCACAGGTGGTTACCAGCGCAAGCTTGCCCAATGGGAGCAAGAGGATGAAGAGCAGAGGGCTCAGGGTTTGCCGGCGCTCCCTGACCAACTTGGTCGTAGGGGCTCACAGTGGGTTCGTGCGTGGGTACCGGCAAAGAAAGCCAATTTTGGCTTGTCATTTGCTGACCCAATGGTCGAAGAGGCTGTGAAGAATATTTTCAAGGTGGCAGCTAAGCAGCAAGCAGGCGAATTTATGCCACAAAGGGAGAAGGATGTTCTTACTGTTGCTCTGGGTAACCCAGAGCATCCTGGTCGTGTACGAGGTATCTCATCCAAGGAAGGATGGAAAGAAGGATTCGGACCAGAGTGGGAAGGAATGTGTAGAAAACGTGATCGCTACAAGGAAGAATTGTCTAATTTTTTTAAGGAGGAGGCTAAGAAAGAAGTCAAACATGTGATGAATAAAATGCTCTCCGATCCTCCTCCTGAGTTGATGCAGCGATTGGCGTCTGCAATGTCTAGCCAATTAAGTGGTCAGCCTCGCCAGATGCAGCTAGTGGTCGCCCCGACAGCATCACAACAGGCTCCAGTTGTCCCAAGTAGTGTCGCGTCTACTGGAAACAAGGACCGCTATCCAGTTTACGAGATTGAAAGTCCTGTTCGTTGCTCCCTAGTCATAAGGTACCGTCTTAACAATAATCGTACAAGGGAAGTAGCCATAGTACTTGCAATCCCGGGGCGCCAGTTTCATGGTAGCGAAATTCCAGAGGACTACTGTAGGGTGGAAGTGCTGACAGTTGTCCAAGGATATGAGGATGACATGCTAGACATTTCTGGTCCTGAGGTTATTGAGAAGCTGGGACAAGCTATCAAAAATTTCATTCTTTGGCCTCGACGAGACGTCCTGTTGTCTGAGCTACCACAACCTTCATCCCAAGAAGTACCACAGACTCAGGAGTCGTCCCTTCCAGATGTCGGTGGTACCATATCTCTTCCGAGTCCACCACCCTGACCGATCTTCGCTCCACCATCCTCACCTATAATGCCTCACCCACCATCCCCACCACCATCACCTAAACCACAACCTTCGCCAGCACCACCAGAATCTTCCACACCACCAGCACCCAAAAATGCCAAGACACCACGACAACCAACCAAAGATGACGAGACGACACCACCGCCACCAAAAAAGTTAAAATTTTCGGTGCCCAAATTGATTTCTCCGTACGAGCCAAAGAAGGGGAAGTCTGCTGGTACTGCCCTATTTTTGTCAGGAATTGCAAAGAGCCGCACGACAATATTAGTTGAGCCGCACGACAATATTAGTTGACTTGGCTGAGCACGAGAAGGCAGCGAAGAAGTCTGAACCAGCTTTTGTAAATATTAGGCCACCCACTAAAGATGATTATAAATATATCCCTAAGAAATATAAGTTGGGTAGGCCTCTACTCACTTGGGATAAACTTAAAAAGGTCTCATCTGGTGTAAAAAGGTTCCATGACTAGTATATGAGAGCATCTTCTGTTGGCATTGACACGATCAGTGTACATATACCAGCAGAGGCATTTAATAGTGATCGTACAAGAGCAATTGTGACCTTCGAGGACATGTGGTTAATGATGAACCTACAAAGACTCGACGTGCAGCTTATAACTGTGTTTGCATTGTAAGTATCACTCATACAATGCTTTAAATTTGTGAGTTATTATTTGTGAGTTACATTAAATTTTAATACTAACATACAAGTGCACGTTGCAGAATGCAATATGAACAGCAACAGATGTGGTACGGTCCGGATCCAAGTACTAATGCCAATAAAAGGGTCGCGCATATGAGCCCAGTGAGGATATGTGAGGACGAGCACACTTTTAGGATCAGAAAAGATCATGACTCCTTAAAAGGTTTGGATCCAAAAGAGTAGGAGGACGAAATAAAGAAAATGGAAAAGAAACAAATAGTTATTTACGGCCTCTACCTAGCCATGAGAATGCTAGAGTTTCAAGATAGGGAATTAATATTCACACCATATCACTTTCGGTAAGTGTCAGTTTGCATGCATCGTATTAATAGTTAAAATGCGCACTTTGATCACAAAGTTCATTCTCTCAGGGACCACTGGATCTGCTTAATGATTAATACCAAGCATGGACGTGTGCATGTCCTAGACTCCGCGGACTATGAACCAACAACTTATGCACCATTCATTTCTCTCTTAGAACGGTAAGCTAAGTAAAATATGCATACAAAATTTTATAAGAGTTTGACAATAACTTGCAGAATGTTTTTGATATCATAGGGCCTATAGGTATTATAAGATTAAAGGGGGAAAGTGCGAGTCAGGAATACAGGGGCAGCCTTTGAGGTTCTTTTATAAGTGGCCGGTACGTATGAAAGTTTACCAAGTTATTCTCGCTAGCTATATACATAGAATACGCATCATGTTTCAACTCACAAATATGCTCCTTTTCTTTATATAGTGTCACAAGCAACCACTAGGATCGGTCCACTGTGGATTCTACATATGTGAGTTCATGAGAGAGGGCGGAAGATATATGACTAACCCTTATAAGGTAATTAATGCTCTAAGTAATTAAGGTTGTTAATTATGTATTATGAACATTAAATATATGATGTTTTCTAACTTCCTATGCAGCAAAAAGACTTTGAAAAGGAGAAGACCATGAGTGAAGCCACTTTATACAATATAGTTGAGGACCTCTGCAAATTCATGTTGTGAGAAGTCATTCCCAGCGAAGGGAAATATCATGATCGGACCAGCGCCCTAGAAAAGCCTGAATACGGAGCGCTATGGGAGATTAGTAGGCTAAAGCTAACTCGATCCGGTCATTAGAGCAGAGGTTTCAGAGGTGAAACCTCTAATGCATGTAACAGAAAAAACTTGATGTGTGATCATGTTTGTAATTAATGTAACCATATGTATAAAGTAACAGTATATATATAAATGAATTGCATGTTGCAATGGTTGATATGAGCTCTAGGCTTCAGTAGTTTGAATATTACGTGTATATATATATGAATGTTGTATGTACATATTAAAATATAACATGAAAAAAAGGGTCTGGTGGGATAATTTGGAATTGGGCGGGAAATTTAAAATTTTTAACACAGGCGGTTACATAATGAGAACCGCCTGTAGAAAGTTCATTTCTACAGGCGGGTTGCATAGCTGAACCACCTGTAGAAAGTTCATTTCTACAGGCGGGTGGCATAAATGAACTGCCTGTAGAAATCTATTTCTACAGACGGTTCTAAGTTACCCGCCTGTGGAAACTCTTGATTTCCACAGGCACGCAGCGCAGGCGGTTCTCCAATCCGCCTGTGAAAAGAGGTTGGGAACCGCCTGTATAGTGCTTCTGTGTACTAGTGATACAACTGTCCAGCATGCACCTATCTACATTGGAATATACCGAAAGCTAGCTAACAGTCATGAAAATGTTTTATATAGCAGTGGCTTGTCAAGGTGGTTGCTACATTCTAGCTTGCATCATGAACTGGGTGGTCTCCCCTTTCTTCCGAGCATCACTGGCAAAACAATGCCACCTAAGGTACAAAATTGGGGTTGAAAGCATAAATGCTTTTTATATAGAAATATATCAAAAGCATAGGAAGCGGGCTCAAAATGGTTTCACACTGATAGCTTTTGCTATTGAGTGCTTAGAGTCGGCCTCAACATCTCCACACAAGAAGTCTCTTGGTATCCTAATCCTCAATTCTATCCTTGGACAAAATCCAGACAACCAAGAGTTGATCTCAATAATAAATACCTCCACCAATCCACTCAACATTCTGATCAAAATGGTGGGCTCCAAAAATCCACAGTACACCCACATGAGATTGCTTTAATCAAAAGTACTTTCTCATATAGCTCAAAAGATAAACATTTCCACCATTCCTGGCACTATGGAAATAGTGTCTTCTCTTCTGCATGCAGAAAGGGAAGACATCCAGGTAGGAAGAAGGGTGGAAATAGAAAGGGTGGAAAGGGTGTAAAGAGAAGTTGTAAAGTGGCAGTTCATCAAAGAAATGTGGATGTTTATTTACAATGATTTCCCAGAATATGAGCCCTCCTGGGATGAATCACTTCCATTATTTGGCCTGCTGATTTTAGAAAAACTTCTGTGTAACGTTGAAAACTGCCAAGAATGGAATACAATAGGAGGTTTGATTTCAAAGATTGTAGAGTTCACAAGTGATGAGGATGAGTTGTATAGTACATGTGCTTTGAAGGTACTTGTAACACTTCTGAAGACAATTGAAGACTCTGAGTTATCTCAACAAGTGAGCCAGAAGATATTAGAAGGGCCGCTAATGGATAATTTAGTGGAATTATTGATTAATGACACTCCTGAGATAACAATTGAGAAACAACTAGCAACAACAATCATTGTCCAGCTTAGAATTGATGAGAACACAATGGGGGAGATAAGCCCAATGATATGCAACGCCTTGATTAGCTTGTTTTTGGATAGAAATCTTTCGATTGCTTGTGAAGCACTATCAACAATTTCAAGGTCTGTTAGTTGCTGCATGGTGATATCACAAAGTGAAAGAAAAATTGAACTATTACAAAAGATATTCTCGTCGCAATGGAGGAGCAAAATTGATGGAGAATTTGTGTTTAGGAAACTATGTGCAGTACTCGGAAATTGGAGCCAGCAACATTCGGATGGTAAATTTTTGAGTTACAATCATCTATAAGACCAATTCTTCGTTGGTTTACTACATTTTATCATAAGACCATTTTTGGTTGCTTCCAGGTGTTGCATGCAATTATGAATCCCAACAACGAGAGACAAGTGGAAGATGTCATTGCTCTGGCTGTACAAATGTGCACCCATATCCCATTAGAAATTGGAGATCTAATAAATCGTCGTGCATTTGTAAAAAGGCTTGTGGATGTACTGGAGATCAAGCCAACTTTGAAGCATCCTAGAATAAGAAGAGTCATTATTGAAATGGTAATATCCCTTATGATGTATCCTCCCTACCATGCCATCTTTGCACAACAAGGGATGATGGAAGCTCTCAGTACGGTAGACTCCATGCCATCCCTCTCAGAAAATAGAGTTACCGGGTTGCCTATGGCAGAAATATTGAGGACAGCAAAAAACCTAATTACATCCAGAGAAGGTAACTTCTCTATGAATTTTATTGATAATTTCACAATAGCAAAATCTGATTCTCATGTCTTTGTTACAATGTGAATATGTAAAGTGGATAAGAAAATATGCAACTTAAAGTTTTCATGGTTGGAGGATCCACATGGCCTGGTCATAGCACTTCTATTTTGCTAGGCACCATAGGTGCCTAATACCTTGTGTGAGATATATTAGATTACGAATCAACTTTTTTTAATTCCTTTCCATATGTATTTTCTAGTAGAATATACTCTTATCATATGTGGCATCAATCCTCAGACAACCCATAATCTGGATAAAAAATAGAGTTCTCATGTTCTTAAGTTTTTAGCAAGTGAAGCATTCTTTGTTTTATCATGGGCTATCTAAGTTCATCACAACAACACATATAAAAGCTCAATTTTACAAATTTTCCAAAAAAGCTCAATTTTTACAATGCTGTGTATTTCTTTGTTGAAGTTAATCCATCAGGTTCAGGTTCAGGCTATGGTGAAATTCAAGAGCATTGGTGATGACGACACCACAAAACATCAACCACCCTCCACAATAAGTATGGAACTGTATTTGGATCACCCCTACATTTCTTTCCATACAAAATTTACATGATTGTGTTTATGAATTTTTCTATGGTCCTTATGAATTTTTTTTGGTAACTTTGGAAAAAACAGCTTAAAAATTAAATGGGTTCAATTATCCTTTTTTTATGTGTTATTATTCTTATCATCTATGTGCTTGTGGACTTTTCTTGTACATTTTGTACATGAGAATATGATATGTGTACTGTAGGCCTGGAGCATACATGCATTTATAAGTGGGTTAATTGTAGTAAGTTATTACATGTGTACTGTATGCCTTTTTTGTTTCATTTGTGCCAGTATCTGGATTCAGGAACAATGCTGAACTGACCATGCATTTCATTATTGGTTATACAAATTAGATGTCAATAACTTCACTAAATGTGCTTTATTATCTGTTTTAGTATTTCTCCAAATGAGGAAGGCTTTTGCTTCATCCATGCTTCTTCATCCCCATCTGCTCACAGCGGAGAAAAAATCAAGCAAGAAGAATAGTAGTTCAGTTATTGGAGAAGCCAACTTGCTAGCAGATCGACATCATTGGAGAAGATAGATGGAGGGCAGGGGAGGGAAGAAACTGACCAATAGGAGTGCATGGCTGCTGGCATGTGTGCCTATAAACCTATATGATGGTCCAATCCCCTGCAAAAATCACTGAAGGGATAAAAAACATTAACAAATAAGCTTTTCTCATGAAAGGCACCAACTAGAAGTGGCACTGTAAGAACGAAACGTGGACAATTTTTTGTTCGACAAAATTTTTCGTCCGTCTGCCTGCCGCCCGTACGAACTTTCTTCTCCACGCCGACATATGGGACCGTGCAGGTTCCCGCAACCGCCCCATCCTCCAATCACGCTGGCTGACCCCTCGCCGCCGACTCCTCTCTCCTTCCTCTCTCCATGCCCAGGACTAGGGATTAGGGTGGGAACCCTAACCGCCCCAAGCGTGACTCTACCGTTGCGATTTCTCCTCTCCGACCCCATCCCTAGCCATGGTAAAGATCTCTGTCCCACTGACGCCGATTCCGTCGAGGGAATCTAGGCCACTACCACATCGCGCGACCTTAGCTTGAAGAGCTTGCACTATTCCTAATTTTATAATTACATGTCATCAAAATGAAAAAAAAACATAGCATGGTTGCATGCATGGAGCCTCTACCCTTATGTCCCAGCGGCCTTAGCTAATAGACAAACTAAGCTACCGGCTAATAGAAAGCTATTAGCACTACTACAATAATCTTTACTGAGGCGGGCAAAATCAATTAACCAAGACGGTTTTCACAACCGCCTCGGATCAAAGGTGGTTTGCTGCTCGCCACGTTGAATCAAATAAAAAAAGAAAAAAAGAAATAATATCCATGAACAAGCCCGCCAAGCCCATCGACGTGCCGACATTGCCGCTAGTGCTCGCCGATGAGACCACTAGACCTGCTTGCCGATGACACCTCGTCAGAGATGGGGGGAGAGACACTCGAAGGGTAGGTGGAGTATGGGAATATCCCGTCGGAGATGAGGTAGGCGGCGTGGATTCCGTCAAAATCCCTCGATGGACCTGGCCACCCCGTCATCTTCCCTTGCTAGATCCACCTCCCACCCACCGGATCTAGAGCTCGACATGGAGGATCTCGCCGGATCGACCACCTGTCCACCAGAGGGAGCTTGTTGGAGGCTTGGGCGTCGAGTGGGAAGGAACTAGCTGACACCACGCTGCTCGGGAGGGAGAGAGCTGCTGCTCGGGAGGTTGACGCCGCTGCCACTCGGAAGGAAGGGAGGTAGCCATCACGAAAGGAGGAAGGTAGCCTGGAGGATGAGCCGCTACTGAGAAGGGAGGAAGGTGGCCTGGAGCGAGCGGTACAGAGCTTGCGAGGGGAGGGGCGTCGGGCTCCAGGATCGGAGCTTGTGCGAGAGGAGTGGAAGGGTCGCAACAGCGCGACTTTGGAGGTGGATGGGGAGTGGAGTGGGAAGGAAACCCTAAAGTCTTGTATTTATACAATCAGTTGGTTATCAAGCCTAATGGGCTACCTCCTACGCCATCATTTACCGAGGCGGGCTCTATAGTGTAACCGCTCCGAAAATGGATTTACGGAGGCGGTTGTTGTAACAGGACCGCCTCCGTAAATAAATTATTTTTGGAGGCAGTTGAATTAAGGCGGCCGCTGCGGTAAAACCATTTTACGAGACGGTTGTTTGTAACCGCCTTAGTTAATAAAAAGTGAGCGCCTTGGTTAACACAGACCATTAGCCGAGGTGGTCCAAAAACCTGCCTGTCTCCGAGCCTGTTTTCAATAGGTCACAGTTATTGTTTTTTTAGTAGTGTATCTAGTTTGCAGCAACTACTGGATCTAAACATAATCTTACACAGTAATCTACCAGCAGCAAGCATTTTTATTATTGCCTTGTTGAATCTTATATGAATATTTTAAAACAATCTTTTCTCCAATAAACCTGCAAGAGAGAAATTTATCTCAAAGCAGAAGAGCGTAATGGCTTCACGGCAGCTCCATTCGTCGATAAGAAAGTGAGTATTGATGAACCCTTCCTCAGAGTTTGTACACCAACCTCCATTTAGAAAATGCGTCCCTTGGCTTGCTGGTCCCACAACTTTGAAGCCATCCGTTGTACAGCTACAGAGGTTTTGGCAGGTGGATGCCATCCACTCCATGGAGGTCCCAAAAATTGCCACTTCCAATATGCCATCGATTGGGTAGCAGAGGTGGTGTTCATGATGAGGAAGTGTTCTTCGTGAGTTTTCCTGGTTATCGTGGTTGCACCTTGTTATGGTGGGAAGGACATATCATCACCGTCCAGCTGGTGCCTGAGGCTGGAGCACAGTCACCACGCGCTGGTAGGGCAAGAGGCGGCTAGCATCTTGTTGGAGTCTAGTAGTTAGTCATAGTATCTATGGAGATTATTCAGGTTTATCAGCAAGAGTCGTTAGCCTAAAGAATTGGGAGTTTGTTAGCGTCAATTGTACGGACCATAAGAGTCCTAACCTTTTAATGAAAAGAGTTAAGCCTAGGGTTGTGACATAAGTCAACCTTGGGCGCCCAGCATCTCCTATCTCACGCCTCCCTCTCCTGCTTACTTCGCTCTCTTAGATTCGACCACGGCTCCAACCCATCGCCAATGCTCATACAATCTCCGGAGCAAAGCTAGGCGCCATACCAATCTGGTATCAGAGACCATGGCTACTACCAGGAACACATCATTGACCTCACCTGAAGTGCCTATGACGGCCGGCCTGTCTGTGGTCGCCGACCTAACCTCGGGCGTGTCACTAACGCTGGTCACCACTAAGACGGGCGCGCCGGCCGTCCCAACCTCCTCCTAGAAAATGTTGTCCAGGCGTTGACGACAACCATCTCTCGTCTCCAACTTCAGATGATGGCCGTCCACAACCAACTAGCCGACCAGGACAACAGGCTCTTGGCAGTCGACGGTCGGGCGACGTTCATGCCGTTTGGCCTGCCAGGGTTTGGTGGCGTTCCAGCGCTACCCACGCCCTCCCAACTGGTGATCTAAGATGTCACGATGGCATCCGAGGACTCCTCCACAAAACCACAGTTGTCGACACCGCTGTCAACAATGGCGGTCCACAGCTTGCGCCTGGCCCCTCCACTGCCGTGACGGGTGTTCTGATCACCCACATCAACTTTCTGCACTCACCATCGCCGCTGCCTGTGTTCTCATCTACAGGGTTACCCTACTTCTCAGCGATGATGTCCCACATGTCTTTGACACCACCACATATCCCGCCTCAGCTGTATGTGGAGGGTTTGGCCATGTCAAAGTATCACAAACTTATGTTTGCCACCTACGACGGCGCTGAGGACCCTCTTGGCTGGCTCATTAAGTGTAAGGTGTTTCTCCGCAGACAGATGACGCTGGAGGCAGACAAGGTTTGGCTTGCCTCGTACCACCTGACGGGCGTTGTCCAACAGTGGTACCACGTGTTGGGTGGCTAGACTTCTGCCGCATGTGCCAGCAGCGTTTCGAGCCGTCCCTTAGCACCAACCACCTTGCTGATCGAGCTGGCGTGACTGCCATCTGGAGGATTGGTGGACACGTACATGGTAGAATTCCAAGCCTGTGTTGCGCATGCGGGTGACCTATCGACTCAGTAGAAGGTGCTTCTCTTCACCGGTGGCCTGCCAGAGCACATCCGCATCGATGGTAACCTCTGCAAACCATAAAACCTGCTGCACACCATGCGACTCGCGAGGGCTTACGGATGTCGTAACACATCTTCCTGGGCCACACAACGCTTGGCACGCCACATGACTGGCACCCCCGTCGCGCTATCGTCCTCGGCTCTCTAGTCCTCTGCGCCGCCTTTAAACACCTGAAGCCCAAGGAGATGGCAGATCGTTGTAAGAAAGGTTTATGCTTCAACAGTGATGAAACCTATGTGCACGCGCATAAGTGCGACCGGGTCTTTTACCTTGAATCACCGGAATACATCATGGAGGAGCTCAACAATACGGAGGGGCTGCCAGCGGCACCGCCGTTCGACCCTAATGTGCCCATGATCTCGCTGTCTGCCATCACAGGCATCCAGTTTGTCGACACCATACAGCTACGCATCTAGCTAGGCACACATGAGTTCATAGTGCTCTTGGATTCCGGATCGACACACAACTTCATTAGTGCCCCTATAGCATAGCTTGCCAGCCGGCGTTCATCAATAGCGACGGCGCCCACATGGTCGTTGCTAATGGTGACCATGTCCGTGCACCACGCTCGCCCATGACATCAACCTACGTGTTGGCTTTAACTCCTTCTAGGTGGACTGCTTCTCCATCTTCTTGCAGTGCTACGACATGGTCTTGGAGATTGCATGGCTACGCATCCTAGGGCCAATTCTTTAGGATTTCACCAATCAGCACATGGCCTTCACCCTTTGCCGTCGGCGCGTCTGTATAGGTGTTGGTGCACCAGGGACGTCCACCGCGCTTGGAGACCCGCTCTTCGTGCACCCCGTGTACACTGACAATGGGGCTGAGACGGTGCTCTTGGAATGGCTCTTGGACACTTACGTCGATGTCTTCATAGAGCCCACCGGTCTGCCTCCAGTATGACCCTATGATCATAGGATTCATCTAAAGCTGGGTACTGATCCATTAGCGGGTGTGACCCTACCGCTACCCGCACCTCCAAAAGGATGAATTGGAGAGGCAGTGTGAGGTTATGCTCCAACCAGGCCTCATTCAGGACAGCACCTCCTCATTCTTGGCGCTGGTCCTACATGTCAAGAAGCAAGACGGGACATGGTGTTTCTGCACTGACTACCGTTCCCTCAATGCCATGACTGTCAAGGATAAGTTTCTGATTCCTGTTGTCGAGGAACTCTTGGATGAGTTCTATGGTGCTAATTTTTTCACAAAACTCGACCTCCATTCTGGGTATCACCGAGTCCATGTCGCCCTGAAGATGTGCACGCTGTTCATAACACACCATGGCTACTTCAATTTTTTGGTGATGCCCTTCAGCCTATCTAATGCACCTTTGGCATTTTAGGCACAATGAACTTCGTCCTCAAGGCCTTCCTTTGGTGTTGCATCCTCGTCTCCTTCTATGACATCCTCGTTTATAGCTTGTCATGGACCGAACATCTACATCATACGCGAGCCATTCTAGACGTTTTTCATGAGCACCACCTCCACCTCAAGTAGTACAAGTGCTCATTCGCCACCTCATTGGTACACTACCTTGGGCATATGATCACAGCAGCTGGTGTGGCCATGGACACAACCAAGGTGGCGGTGGTCCAATCATGGCCGCAACCCCGTTCCGCCCACGACCTCCGCGGCTTTCTTGGGTTGGTCGGCTACTACAAGCGCTTCATCAAGGCTTATGGCACCATCATTGCTCCCCAGACATAGCTCTTGCACAAGGAGGGGTTTTGGTGGTCAAATGACACAGATGCGACATTTTTGTCCCTCAAAGCAGCTCTCCGTGCGGCACAGGTTCTCCATCTGCCGAACTTTAGCGTGCTGTTCATAATCGACTATGACATGTTTGGCTTCAGTTTTGGAGCTATCCTTCATGAAGATGGCCCCCCAATAACCTTGTTTAGCTGCCCCTTCATGGTTCAACATTTGATGGTGGCGGCCTACGAGCGTGAGCTCATTGGGATTGTATAGGAGGTTCGTCAATGGCGCCCTTATCTCTAAGGGCGTGCCTTCATTCTTACAATGGACCACTACACGCTCAAGTTCATGCTCGATCAACAGTTGTCACTGATTCTACAACATCACTTGATGAGCAAGTTGTTTGGCCGCGACAGGGTGGAGCACTGTGGTGGCCGATGCGCTGTCCAGACACAATAGTGGCAAACTGCTGTTGGCTGCCCTCTGTGATGTGGATATAGCTGCCTTTGTGGCCATTTCCATGCCCATATTCTGGCTCTATGACGACCTCCACAAGGAGCTGGAAGTCGATGCCATGCTGCGTGCACGCCACGAAGCTGCGGGTGCAGGCCTCCATGGGCTGTCCTAGATAGTACGGGAGGGGCTGATCCTTCACGACGGTCGCGTCTTCATGCCAGAGTCCTCCCTGAGATGATGTTATTTGGGTTGCCCATAGTAGTAGTGGGCATGAGGGCGTCCAAAAGACCCTCCTAGCGCTACGCATATAGTTCTTCGTCGAGCATGATGGCCACATCGTCGGTGACTATGTGCGCTCCGGTTCGACTTGTCGTCATAATAAAATGGAGGCCTTGCACCCCACAGGTCTGCTGCAACCATTGCTTGTGCCCTCACGTGTTAGGACTGATATTTCTATGGGCTTCATGGAGGCGTTGCCCAAGGTCACTAGTACAGGCGGTTCGCAACCCCTTTGTACAGGTGGATTGACGAACCGCCAGTGGCTATAGGCCTATGGAAATAAAAGTTTCCACAGGCGGTTAACTGAGAACCGCCTGTAGAAACCAATTTCTACATGCGGTTCAGTTATGAGATCCGCCAGCGGAAATCAATTTCTACAGGTGGTTCCTTTATGTGAACCGCTGTATAAATAGTATTCTACAGGCGGTTCTCATAATAGAACCGCCTGTGGTAAGATTTTCCAATTTAACCCTATTTTCCAGCAAACCCTATTTTTAATATTATATAAATTAATATTGAAACTATGTTAGGCTAGAAGATTCAACCAATGCAACATGCAATATATTTATATATACCATTACTTTGTACAAAAAATTATATTAATTACAAACATCACACATCAAAGTTTTTTGTTTAGAGACATATGAGGTTTCACATCTGAAACCTCTGCTCTAATAACCCGATCGAGATAGCTTTAGCCTACTAATATCAATTAGCGCTCTAAACTCAGGCTTTGCTAGGACGTTGGTCGGGTCGTGATATTTCCCTTCGGTGGGAATGGCTTCTCTCAAGAGAAAAGTACAGAGGTCCTCAACTATGTTGTATAGAACAGCTTGAGTCACGCTCTTCGCCTTTCCCAACTCATGTTGCTGCAGAGGAAGTTAGAAACATCATAAATTTATAGTTCATATAACACATGCTTAGCAACAAAAAATGACACAAATAATATAAACGACTATTAGAGCAATACCTTAGAAGGGTTAGTTACATATCTTCCGGTCTCTCTCATGAAGTCGAGACGTAGAATCCACAGTGGACCGATCCGATTGGTTGCTTATGGCACTGATGTATGACAAAAAAGTGGATATTTATTAGTTGCAACATCGTCATATGCATATTATATTTATAAAAGATAGCTTGTGATATTTTGGTACGTACCGGCCATTTATAAAATAATCTCAATGGCTGCCCCGGTTCTGATGAATCGCACATTCCACCTTTGATCTTATAATACCTATAGGCCCTATAGTCAAGTTATTCTAAAACTCTTATAAAAGTAGGTATGAATATTTAATGTACTCAGCTTATCGTTCCAAGTGTGTAATGAATTTTGCATAACTTGAAGGATCATAGTCTGCAGAGTCTAGGACTAGCACACGTCCTAGACTAGGATTAATGAGGAGGCACATCTAGTGGTCCTTGAGAGAATCGAAATTATGATGCAAGTGCCCATTGAAATTACTAATACGACGATGAATACAAATTGACACTTACCTAAAGTTGTATGGGGCAACAACACATTCTCGATCTTGATACTTGAGCAGTGCCAAGGCTATATAGAGGTCGTATTTACATTCATAATCTAGTCGACTTTCATCTATTATCTTCTTACGCTCAGCGGGGTCCAAACCTTCTAAGGAGTCGTGTTTGTCTCCGATTCTGAAGTTGTGCTTCTCCTTGCATATCTTCATCGGGCTCAGATACGCAACCCTTTTACTGGCAGACCTATCCGGATCTGAACCGTACCGCATCTCTTTTTGTTCAAAATTCATTCTGCAATGAGCACTTGTATGTTAGATGTTGAAAATTGATGCAACTCATGAATAATAACACAAGATAGTACGAGTGACACTTACAATGCAAACACGGTTACCAGCTGCACGTCTAGTCTCTGCAGGTTCATCATTAGCCACATGTCCTTGAAGGTAACGATTGCCTTTGTACGCTCACTGTTGAATGCTTTTGGTGGTATAATCACATTGATCGTGTGAATGCCTACAGAAGCTGCTCTCATATACCAGTCATGCATCCTTTTTATACCAGCTGGGATCTTTTTGAGTTCGTCCCAACTAAGTAGTGGTCTGCCTGGCTCATATTTAGTAGGGACAAATTTGTAATCATCCTTCATTGGTGGCCTGATACAATACGTGTTTCAAACCTTTTTGACCCCTCCTTCTCATGCTCTGCCAAGTCAATAAGTTTTGAAGTGCGGCTCCTTGCAATTCCGGACAAAAATAGGGCCGTACCAGCGGCCTTCTTCTTTGGCTCGTACGGGGAAACCAATTTGGGGATCGAGAATTTTGTTTTCTTTGGTTGCGGTGGTGTCTTATCATCATTTTTGGGTGCCGGTGGTGTGGAAGATTGCGGTGTTGAAGCATGGGGTTTAGGTGATGGTGGTGAAGCCTGGGGTTTAGGTGATGGTGGGGGAGTGGGTTTTGATGGTGGCGGGGATGGTGGTTGAGGCATTATTGGTGATGGTGGTGGTGGGGATTGTGGATGCAAGATTGGAGAGGTTGGTCGAGTGGGAAGAGATGTGGGATGGGACGACTCCTGAGTGTGCGACACTTTTCGGGGTGATGGTTCTGGTAGCTGAGACAGCAGGACGTCCCGTCGAGGCCAAAGAATAAAATTCTTGGTAGCTTGTCCCATTTTCTCAATGCCCTCGGGACTGGGAATGTCTAGCATGTCGTCCTCATATCCTTGGACAACTGTCAACACTTTCACCCTGCAGTAGTCCTCAGGGATCTCACTACCATGGAATTGATGCCCCGGGATCGCAAGTCCTGTGGCTACTTCCCTTGTACGGTTATTGTTAAAACCATACCTTATGACTAGGAGCAAGGCACAGGACTATCGATCTCATCAACTAGATAGCGGACCTTGTCTCCGGTAGACGCAATACTACTTGGGACGACTGGAGCTTGTTCTGTTGTAGTCGAGGCGACGACTAGCTGCATTTGAGGAGGCTGCTGGCCACTTAATTGGCTAGACATTGCGGTCGCCAATCGCTGCATCAACTCAGGAGGAGGATTGGAGAGGATATTAGACATCACCTCTTCAACTTCTCTCTTAGCCTCCTCCTTAAAATAATTAGACATTTCTTCCTTGTAGCGATCCCGTTTCCTATAAACTGCTTCTCACTCAAGTCCGAATCCTTCTTTCCATCCTTCTTTTGATGAGATGCCTCGTACATAACCAGGATGCTCTGGGTTACCCAGAGCAATAGTAAGGAAATCTTTCTCCCTTTGAAGCTTAAATTCGCCCGCTTGCTGCTTTGCTGCCATAGCGAAAATATTCTTCGCTACCTCTTCGACCATTGGGTCAGAAAATGATAAGCCAGACTTGGCTTCCTTTGCCGGTACACGAGCATGAATCCACCTCGAGCCCCTGCGACCAAGTTGGTCAGGGAGCGCTGGCAGACCCTAGCCCTCTGCGCTTCATCCTCTTGCTCCCATTGGGCAAGCTTGCGCTGGTAACCACATGTGCCTAGGTGATGGTGGTACTTGTTCCTTTTTGTGAGCTCGGATTTAGATTTGCTCAAAGCTTTGAACTCCTCGGTACTTCTCTCCTCTAGAAACACCGCCCACTGACCAGCAGTGATTTTATACCTTTTTGTCTGGTCCAACCCTTTCTTGCCCACTTAGAATTCAACTCGGACTTGTAATTCCTAAACATGATTCCCCACTGCTTCATTGTGTACTCCTTTACTAGGTCTTCTAAACCCTAAGGTAAAACAAACCTTGTAAGTAGCTTGTCCCACATTCTTTTGATTTCATTTTGGTCCACTTTTGCCCACTCCGTGACTGTGATGTCAAGATGGTCCCTAACTAAGAATCCAAGTGCGTTACGCCACTTAGGTAAGGCCTCTGGAGGAGCTAGGGGTTGTCCTATCGGGCTCACATCTGTAATTCGAAATGTGACTTTTGGAAACTGATTGAATCCTCTGTCACCTCGTTTCCTTTTCCTATCATCAGTCTTCTCGGTGGTCTTCTCGGTGGTTGTCTCTGTCGTCGATTCGGGTGCACCTTCATGTGTGAATTCTTCCTGGGATAGGATCTCTTTTAGTTCATGAAACTGAGACAACACCTCATGTTCATGTTAAAAGTTAAACACATAAATCATTATTGTACATATAATGAGGGACATAAAAGTTAGAAAGATTTAATTATGGATGAGTAATTCTTCACCTCATCTCCTTCTGGAATGTAATCAGGGTCACGTTCTAATTCACGACGAGCGTTCCTCTCTATACGAGGATCTGGAATGTCGCTAGGGGAGGTCTCTTACGAAGGACTTGATTCACGTTCTTTTGCATTCTCCGTGTGGTCCGTCCCTTGCGCTTGCTCAGTGTTGTGTGACACTTGCACCTTCTCTGTGTGGTCCGAACCTTTTTCCGGTGCTTGGTTGATGCGGTCAGACCCTAATGCTTGGTTTGGGGTTGGAGAAGTCATCGTGATAATCTATTCAAATAATTACTTAGCATATGCATCATGCATTATAAATAGTTTCACTATAAAGAAAGAAATAATAATTACTTAGCATATGCATATAATGTATATACATAGACACTTAAACTAAAAGCAAATATTAATTGTTTATTATTTTTATACATACATATATATAATTGCATTATAAAAAATAAACAATAACTACTTAGCATATGCATAATGTATATAAGAAAAATAAAACATCATACACATTTAATAATTATTTAGGACAATTAATAATTATTTAGGACAATTAATAATTAATAATACATCATATACATAGGACAATTAATAATTATAAGAAAAATAAAACATCATATACATTTCTTTAAGACCATTAATAATTAATAATTATTTAGGACAATGAATAATTAATAATTATTTACGACAATTAATAATTATTTAGGACAATTAATAATTATAAGAAAAATAAAACATCATATACATTTATTTAAGACCGTTAATAATTAATAATTATTTAGGACAATGAATAATTAATAATTATTTAGGACAATTAATAATTATTTAGGACAATTAATAATTAATAATACATCATATACATTTATTTAAAACAATTAATAATTATTTAGGACAATTAATAATTATTTAGGACAATTAATAATTAGTAATACATCATATACATTTATTTAGAATAATTAATAATTATTTAGGACAATGTCGACGAAAGCTGGTCGGCAGTCTACCTTAGGGTATACCCACGGTAGTAGTTTATCGGTAGACGGTGCGCAAACTACGAACTCGATGGTGACGCAAGACACGGACAAGCTTTTTATCCAGGTTCGGCCGCCGAGTTGGCGTAATACCTACGTCCTGCGTCTGGTTGTATTGAATTGTGTTGAGAGATAATCTGTGTATCACTTGTCCTCTAGGGGACCCCTGCCCCTCCTTATATATCCTGAAGGGACAGAGTTACAAGCAAAGTATCCTATTTGGTACAATATCTTGTAGCATTGCGGTGCACGCCGACCAGTCGTGCGCCACACGTCTTCATCTTGTGGGCCGAGCCACCTCTGACGGTGCGGCCCATATAGGCCCACGAGGGTATAGGGGTTTATACCCCCACAGCTAGTCCCCGAGCACCATGTATTGTGATGTAACACGCCGTCTTGAGCTTCTTCGATTAGTGAGGCTTGGCGTCTTCAACAAGTGGGAGGATCGCCCAAACAGTTGCAATGGTTCCTTGACCAACTCGAAAGACAGTTGATCAACATTGACATCGAAGAAGCAGGTTGTTCGAAGAATGCATGGTGCTCTTAAAAAAAAATTTCTTTCCTGGTGAAGTGTGCCCACTTTACCTTTTTGAAAGGTAAAAGCATCAAAAAAGCAAGCAAATTCACCGCTAGGTGAAGTGTGCCCACTTAGTCCCCGAGCCTGGTAGTAGGTGACGCAGGCACGTGGTGCCAGGGTCAAAAGAAAATTCCCCAAAGTAGTTTTGAGACTGAGATGCATCGCTAGATGCATCGTACCGATGTAGTCCCCGAGCTTGCTGGAAGGCGAATTATGAGCCTTGTAGCAAGGTCTAAAGTGAATTTACCAGTCCCCGAGCATGTCATGCTCGCTTGCAATTGAAAAGACCAATCGACCAGTCCCCAAGCACTTAGTGTGCTTCTTGGAATTATATGTTGCTATACTGTACGACCAGTCCCTGAGCGTCGAGTGCTCAGTGGCCGGTGCATGCTTTAAAGCTTTGAGCTCATAGAATGAGCGACCAATCCCCGAGCGTCGAGTGCTCGGTGGTCGGTGCAGTCATTGAAGTTCCGAGCTAATAGACTGGGCGACCAGTCCCCGAGCGTCGAGTGCTCGGTGGTCGGTGCAGTCCTTGAAGTTCTGAGTTGATAGACTGGGCGACCAGTCCCCGAGCGTCGAGTGCTCGGTGGTCGGTGCAGTCCTTCAAGTTCCGAGCTGATAGACTGGGCGACCAGTCCCCGAGCGTCGAGTGCTCGGTGGTCGGTGCAGCCCCCGGATTGTTGACTCACTGGCGTATATGTCTTCTTACTTTTGAAAAGATCTTTCCAATTAAAGTTGTCGTGACGAGGTCTCCCGACGATATGTCAGACGGATGCATGAAAAGTTGCGCCTGGCAACTGTACAACCGCTCTTTGCATGGTTTGAGAAAAGGAAACCATTAATTGGTACGAAAACTCCGCCGCATTAATTGTCTATAATCATTATAAACCGAAACGCCGCGTCCGCCGCACGGCCTGCCCACTTCCCGAGAATACAGGAAGTGGGAGAGGTGGAGTCGCGGGTTTATAAGGGCCTAATAGGTCCGCCTATACCGCTTCGCCTGCCATTGCCTTCAAACCTTCCGCTCTCATCTTCTCCAATCTCCTGCATCTTCCTAACTCCAGCCCACATTCGCACCTCTAATGGCGAAGAGCGACTCCAGGAAGAGGGCCGAACTGATGGCTAAGGAGTGGAAGAAGTCTCGCAGCACCACCAAATCTCTTGGTGACCTCGTCGATATGGGGCTTCTGCACGGCGCAGAGCTCGGCGGCTGGAGGGCACCGGAGGGGGAGAGCTACCCCGACCCTCGCGCCGGTGAGATCGTCGTTTTTGAAGATTTCGTTAAGAGAGGCTTTGGTGTTCCTGTTCATCCTTTTCTTCAAGGTCTTCTTTTGTACTATGAGATCGGGATTTGCAATCTGCACCCGAACTCAATTCTCCTTATTTCCACCTTCATCCACCTGTGCGAGGCCTATGTTGGCATAGAGCCGCACTTCGATCTTTTCCGGTATCTTTTCTGCTTGAGGAAGAAGGGAGCAGTTGGAGGCTCCAAGGTTGCAGGTGGAGTATACCTCAACCTTCGTGATGGGATGAAGAATCGTTACCTGCACTGCCCATGGAACACTTCCTTGACCGAATGGTACAGGAAGCGGTTCTACGTCAGGGAGGAACCGGGCAGCTCCACGTTCTGCGACGTGGGATACGTTCCCGAGAAGAGGGCGAGCTGGACCGACCGCCCGGAGTTCGACGGTCCAGTGGCGGATCTCATGAAGCTGATCGACTGGTCGCGCCTAGACGGGCTTGGCGTGGTCGGCAACTTCATTTGCCGCCGGGTGATGCCCTGCCAGAAGAGGGTGCACTCGGCGTACGAGTATGCCGGAAGCGCAGACCCGACCAGGATGCGGTCGGAGATCTTGGAGAAAGCGGAGGTACAACAGCTGTTGAACGAGCTGTTTAACTTCGCGGATGGGGGCTTCATCCGTGGCAGTGATCGGGTGCAAGCCTTCAAGTTAGGACGACCAGCACCAAAGGTATGTAGCAGATTCTGTTTGATCATTCGTATGTCGTCTGCAGTTGTCTCATCTCTGTTGCTTTTGCAGGTCGGTGATGTCGACCGGTGCGCAGTGTATGTGTCACTGGCGCCGAGGATGGAAAATCCTGCGGGAGAGGTCCCGCCAGAGGAGGACGCTGCTCGGTGTACTCATTACACCAGCAGTGAGGAAGACCGAGCCCGCCCCGTCCCGACCTCCGAGGAGAGGGTAGCGGGGAAAAGGCCATTGCCGGCAGATCCCTTGCCGACGCCGGAGCTGCCGGCAGATCTACCGGCGGAGAGCAGCCAAGCACCGAAGCGTCGTCGGCTTGTGCGGATCGTCGACGACGACGACGACGACGAGGAGGCTGCACCGTCGTTGGTCCGACGGCCTCGGAGCCGCCCGGACACTGCGCCGGTCGCCACTGATCGAGTGGCCAGCGGCGCCGCTGCCCCGCAGGTTGTCGAGATGGGGGCACAGGTGCCGACCGGCCGGGCGAGGAGGAGGTTCACCGCGACCCACCGTCGGTCAGACCTGTAAGTGTTCGACTTACGTATTTTGGACTCCTCTTTTTTTGTTCTTTTTTTTTTAATTTTTGTTCCTGTAGTGCGGCATCGGATGTCGACCCTGGCCAAACTGCCGGCCAGGGAACGGGCGAGCCTGCCCGCGGTTCTGGGGATGCGGCCCCCCAGACCACAGAGCAGCCATCAGCTGCAGTCGCGCCTGGGAGCACCGAGGGGCTCCCGAGCGCGGCGCCGACTACAACAAGCAGCCCGACCAGGGCTGGAGAGGCTCCCCCAACTGACTCCTCAGGGAAGGGAAGATCTCCGACCGCTTCTCCTGCCGGGGGGAGTGAAGTCCCCCCGCCGCCCCGAGCAGGAGCCTCTTCGGCTGCGGGCTCCCCAGGTCTGGTCCAAGGGCCAGTGATGCCTGGGACCACCACCGGGGGTGACGCAGCACAGGAGGAGGAAACCCAGGCGGCCTCCGATGACGAGGTAGAAGAGATCGAGGGTCGTCCCCGTGATGGCCGCCAACACGTGTATGTGTGGCGCCAACGCGGGGATCACTTTATCGGGCATGAGGAGCTCGCCGAGTCCGAAGAGGCCGCTAGGGTGGAGCGCGCAGCCAAGCGCCTCGTCGACGAAGTCAAGGTAAGCGGCTTTTTGTGCTGCTGCGCATTCTTTTACCTTGTCTTGCATGGTCGTTATATGCTTGCTTTGTAGGACGTAATGAAAACGGCGAAGTACCGGAAACGGTGCTTCGACCAGATAGAAGGCGTCGTGGCCGAGAACAAGGCCCTTGCCGCGGAGGTAGACCGGTTGCGGGCGGAGGTCGGGGAGAAGGTGGTCGAGATGAGTGCCGAAAAGGAGCGTCGTCTCGACCTCGCTCGTCGTTTGGCCGACCAGTACCGGCTGCAAGAAGGTTAGTCACACGCTCCGAGCAGCTTCGCGTGCTTGTATAGTTTGCTTTGCTGACCAGTTTAGGATTCACGCAGATTTGGAGGAGGAGGTGGCGAGCCTCCGACAAGAGAAGGAGCAGCTCAGCCAACAGCTCGCCGGTGCGCTGGAGGCCGGGCGGCGAGCAGAAGAGGAATTGGGTCGAAAAGACCGGGAGCTATCTGGTAATGGGTGCCGCCTTGCTGGTTGCTGCCTGCCCCTTTATTTGTCTGGTATGCCGAAAGTAACGTTTCGTTTCGTTTGCAGTGCTCAAGGTGAACACCAAAAAGCACCTGGATGACCTGATCAAGGACCGGGACTCCTGGAAGGTCAACTGTTGCAGGATCTGGAAAGGAGTGTCCCCGGTCCTGGACCTGATCAGTCCTGAGCTCCCGGAGAGCCAGCCCCGCGCGCCGCAGCTGACCCCGGTCGAGAAGGCGCAACGGGCGTGGGACTGGCTCCAGCAGTTTGTGAAGGACGCCGGGGAGTTTGCCGGCGCGCACGTCCTCAGCATGGTGCGCGCCCACTACCCCCTGGTCGACTTGAGCAGGCTGGAGAAGGGGTACCCGAAGGAAGTCGGCCCACAGGAAGCGGACGAACTTCGGGGTAGTCTGCTGGACTTGTCGTCGACAGTGATCGGCGACATCAATCTGTGCGGAACGGCCACTCCCCCAGACCAGCCGAGCTCAGATAGGTCGGCCAGGGAGTTGTCGGGCGCGTCCGTTGCGGGAGATGGGCGGTCGACGCCTGCGGTCTCGACCAGCCAGGCGCCGGTGGCCCCGACCCCTTCGTCCGGGCAGCAGGGCCAGGCGGGTGATCAGCCCGAGCAACTAGGCCAATAAAGTAGTCTGTAGGAATAGACTAGTGTCTGCCCGTCAGGGTATTTATTGTAAACTTTGTATGTAAAGTTTGTAATAAAGTTTGCTTTTTGTCATGACTGTTGTTTTGAGCGCTGTAAGAATATCTGAGTGACGTGTCACCGTATTTGTCTTGGTTGTCGCTAAGAGCATCCGTTGCAGGAGTTTTGCCGAGTGCTGTGTGTGACAAGGTATGGGCCAAAAATAGAGAATTTCATTATCAAAAATTATAAGATACTTACAAAAGAAAGTCATTAAAAATCTTTATGGATAGAAACGTCGCAGTTTGTCGATGTGCCAAGAGTTAGGCACTCGTGTTCCGTCTGGGTATGCCAATCTGTAGGACGTAGGTCGTGTGACTTCGGTCACCACGAAGGGTCCTTCCCAGGGAGTGGATAGCTTGTGCATTCCCTCCTGGCTTGTTTTCCATCGAAGCACCAGATCACCGACCACGAAAGAACGGTCCTTGACATTCCTGTTGTAGTATCGCCTGACTGCTGCGAGATATTTTGCTGTTCGGAGACACGAAACTAAACGCTTTTCCTCCATGCAATTAATTTCGAGTCCTCTGGCGTTGTCGGCGGTCGCCTGGTCGAAGTGCTCGATTCTAGGAGATCCGAAGTGTATGTCAGACGGCAAGACCGCCTCTGCACCGTACACCATGAAGTAGGGAGACACCCCTGTGTTTCGACTGGTCTGAGTTCGGAGGCCCCAGACCACTGCCGGCAATTCTTTCATCCATCGACCGGGTGCTCTGTCGTTTTCGGTGTACAACCTTTTCTTTAGGGCATCAACGATCATTCCGTTAGCACGTTCAACTTGACCGTTGGCACGTGGATGTGCCACTGACACATATTTTATGACTATGCCTCTGTCATCGCAGAAATCCCAAAAAGTGGTGCCAGTGAACTGAGTGCCCAGGTCGGTGATTATGCTGTTCGGGATGCCGAAGGAACTCCACAGCCTTCTCGGAGGTTGCCTTGACCAGGGGCATGTATTCAATCCACTTGGAGAACTTGTCGATTAACACGAAGACAAACTTGAAATTGCCCGGGGCTGGTTTAAATGGTCCGATCATGTCAAGCCCCCAGCAAGCAAAGGGCCAAGACGACGGGATGGTTTGAATTTCATGGGCAGGTACGTGGGTCCTCTTAGCGAAAAACTGACATCCTTCGCAATGCCGAACCAGTTTTTCTGCGTCGCCGACCGCGGTTGGCCAATAAAAACCTGCTCGGAAAGCCTTTCCGACCAGCGTTCTAGATGCGGCGTGGTTGCCGCAGGATCCGGCGTGTATGTCCTCCAAGAGCTTGATACCATCATCTTGGGGTATGCACTTGAGCAGTACTTCGGAGCTTGCGTTTTTCCGCATGAGTTTTCCGTCGACCAGGATGTAGTTCTTTGATCGTCGGATGAGACGCTCGTTCTCTGTTTTGTCCTGAAAGCCTGTCCCGTCTGATATGTATTTGATGAACGGGATACGCCAGTCACGCCCACCGGTTGTCGGAGTGACGTCATCTATGAGCATTGCCTCGGTGGGTTGCTTGTCGACCAGGGGGGAGCTTACGCTCGGCTCATGGATGTCCTGGACGAAAATACCCCGCGGGATTTGGGCCCGAGACGAGCCTAACTTTGACAACGCATCTGCTGCTTGGTTCTTATCCCAGACCACGTGGATGTACTCTATGCCATAGAAGTTAGTTTCCCATTTGCGAATTTCTTTGCAGTAGAGATCCATCTTCTCGTGGGTTGCATCCCACTCCTTGTTGAGCTGGTTGATGACCAAAGCGGAGTCGCCGTAGACATAGAGGCGCTTGACCCCTAGTTCAACGGCTAGTCGTACGCCATGCAAGCATGCTTCGTATTCGGCGACATTGTTTGACGCCGGAAAAAGGATCCGAAGGACGTAGCGGAGTTTGTCCTTGTTGGGTGATACGAACAATATCCCAGCGCCTGCACCGTTGATGTTCAAGGACCCGTCAAAGAACATTGACCAGTGGTCTGAGACATCTGGAACAGAAGGCTCGTTGAGATCCGTCCATTCGGCAATGAAATCGACCAGGGCTTGAGACTTGACAGTGGTGCGACTCTGGAACTCTAGGGAAAATGGACATAATTCCATTGCCCATTTCACGATTCTGCCATTGGCGTCTTTGTTGCGCAGGATGTCCCCGAGAGGAAAGCTGGTTGTCACCAGGACTCGATGGCCGTCGAAGTAGTGCTTCAGCTTTCTTGACGTTATCAGGATGGCGTATATAAGCTTCTGTATTTGTGGGTACCTGGCCTTGGATTCGTTTAAAACTTCGCTTATGAAGTAAACGGGTCTCTGGACCTTGAAGACGTGACCTGGTTCATCTCGCTCGACCACTATTGCCGTGGAAACAACCCTGTCGGTTGCAGCAATGTAAAGGAGTAGGTCTTCATTGGGCTGAGGCGCTGTGAGGACAGGCGGTGAAGTGAGGAAGGTCTTAAGCTGAGTGAACGCAGCGTCGGCTTCCTCTGTCCAAGAGAATTTTTCTGACGCTTTCAGTAGTTTGAAGAAAGGGAGGCCTTTTTCTCCCAGCCTTGAGATGAAACGACTGAGGGCGGCCATGCATCCGGTTAGCTTCTGAATATCCTTGACGTTCTTCGGTGGTCGCATGTCGAGTACGGCTTTGACTTTTGAAGGGTTTGGTCGTATGCCGTCGCGACTGACGACGTTGCCGAGCAGTAGACCGGAAGGAACGCCGAAAATGCATTTCTTGGGGTTGAGCTTCCACTTGTACCTATTGAGTGCCTTGAAGGTTCGGTCTAAGTTGTCGATTAGGGTGCTCGCGTCCCTTGTTTTTACGACCACGTCGTCCACATAGGCCTCGACGAGGTCATCGCGAATCTCGTCGTGGAGGCATTGCTGGATGGCCCTTTGATAAGTGGCCCCGGCGTTTTTAAGTCCGAAAGACATGGTAGTGTAACAGTATGCGCCGAAGGGTGTGATGAAGGATGTTTTGATCTGATCTTCTTCCTTTAACGAAATCTGGTGATAACCAGAGTAGCAATCTATAAAGGAGAGGAGTTCGCATCCGGCCGTTGAGTCGACCACCTCGTCGATGCGAGGAAGACCAAAAGGATCTTTAGGACAGTGTTTGTTGAGATCGGTGTAATCAACGCACATTCTCCATTCATTATTCTTTTTGCGTACAAGAACCGGATTGGCGAGCCAATCGGGATGATACACCTCTTTTATGAATCCGGCTGCTAGAAGCCGTGTTATTTCTGTCCTAATAGCCTCCTTTTTGTCACGAGCGAACCGTCGCAGTTTTTGCTTGATTGGTCTTGCGGTCTTCGAGACGTTTAAGGAGTGCTCGATCAGGTTTCGTGGGACACCGGGCATGTCTGCGGGTTTCCATGCGAAAACGCTCACGTTGTCCCTTAGAAACCTGACGAGCGCGTATTCCTATTTTGGATCCAGGTTAGCCCCGATGAGGGCTGTCTTCTCGGGGTTGCCTTCGACCAGCTGCACTTCTTTGTGCTCCTTGGATTTCGAATTCTTTCTGGCTGTTTCCTGCTCAGGTAATCGGAGCTGGTCGGGAGGCAGCTGTGCGGCTTGGTTTGCTGTTTCTGCCATGCGGATTGAGAGGTCAATTGCCTCGGTGATCTTGAAGCTTTCTTCTTCGCAGGTGTACGCAGTGTAGACGTTGCCTCTGATGGTTAGGACGCCCTTCTCCGTGGGCATCTTAAGGACTAGGTATGAGTAGTGCGGGACTGCCATGAACTTTGTCAGCGACGGGCGGCCCAGTATGGCGTGGTAGGTCCCGTCGAAATCCGCGACTACGAAGTTGATGAACTCCGTCCGGAAGTGATCGGGTGTGCCGAATTGGACAGGCAATGTTATCTGTCCGAGGGGCACCGAACTTTGACCTGGCAAAACCCCCCAGAATTGGGCGTCGTAAGGTTTTAGTTGTGCCGGTGATATCTTGAGGGCGGGGAGGCTGTTGCGGAAAAGGATGTCGATGGAGCTTCCCCCGTCCACGAGCACGCGCTCGAATCTGATGCTATTGATGCAGGGATCAAGAATCAGTGGGAAACGTCCCGGTTCTGGGATAGCGGCCCACTGGTCCTTCCTGCTGAACGAGATCTCCCTGTGGGACCAGGCGGGAAATTTCAGATCTGCGATCAACCCGTCCGTGCTGTCTATGTTGAGGCAGGCTCTCTTTAACAGCTTTCTTTCTCGCTTGGACTCAGTGGAGACCTTGCCCCCGAAAATGGAGTGGACCACGTCGGTGGGGCTAACGTATTGGTGTCGGGGGTCCCTGTCCTGGTCCTCATCCTCATCTTCGTGGTCGTGCCCGTCGCGTTTGTTATTTTTCTTGGCGGAGTCCTCTTGGGCGGCCCGCCGTGTATAGATACTTTTGAGGACGCGGCACTCTTCCATGGTATGGTTAGACTTTGGGTGTAGCTGGCACGGTCCCTTCAACGTTTTGTTGTAGTCGTCTTGGTAGTCCCGTCGTCCGCTGGGACGTTTGACCGTATTCACTTCGTGGTCGTATTCACGAGGGCGCTTTCCTCTGAAGTCGTCGCGGCTGTCGCGCCGCCGATCCCAACCCTCTCGGTGATCGCGGTTGTCGGAGCGGCGGTGATTTCTGTTGTCGTAGCGACCACGACCGTCATCTCGCCGAGAAGGCTGGTCGGGGCCTCTCGCGTCGTCTCGGATTAGTTTTTCTGCGTCATCAGCATCGGCGTAATTTTTAGCCGTGGCGAGGAGCTCTGCTACCGTTGATGGGCGCTTACGCAACAGCTTGTTCCTCAGCGCTTCATGGAAACGCAAGCCCTTGATAAAGGCTGATATGGCCTCGTCATGAGAAATCTTCGGGATTTTGAGGCGCATATCCGAGAATCATCGGATGTAATCGCGCAGAGGTTCATTCTTCCTGTCTCTTATCCTTTCAAGGTCATACTTGTTTCCGGGCTGCTCGCATGTGGCGATGAAGTTGTCGATGAAAGCCTGTCGTAACTCTTCCCAAGAGTCGAAGGAGTCCTCGGGGAAGCCGAGAAGCCACTGATGACCAGCCTGGTCGAGGACTACGGGGAAGTAGTTAGCCATGACGTGCTCATCTCCTGCCGCTGATCGGACGGCGATTTCGTAGAGAGTGATCCAGTTCTCTGGATTTTCCTTGCCGTCGTATTTTTTAAGTTTTTCGAGCTTGAAATTGCGGGGCCACACGACCTGGCGGAGGTGTGAGGAGAACTGCCTTAGGCCCGGAGGACCGTGGGTCGCATCGTACTCGATGCGGCACAGGTTTTCGTGGACTGCTCTCTCTGCGGCGCGCCTGTTGATGCGGTCCCGGGCATCTTTGGGAGGGATGTTGTGGCGGAGATCCCTGTGTTGATCTTCTTCTTCTTGGCCGCGTACGCGGTTCTGCTGGTGGCGGCCATCGGCGTCCCGACCACCATCGTCGCGCCGTGAGTCCCCTCGACGGTTGTCGGGGGAGCGGCTGCGGTGACGCCTGCTGGGCGAGGCCCGGCTACGATTAGTCTGGTCGGAGGCGGCTTCCGTATAAGAGACGTCCTGGACTCTCTTGAGCAGAGTGGCTGTCTGTCCCATTGCGGCGATCAGGTGTGCTCGGATGCTGGTCCGGACTCCCTGGCACTCGGGGGTGTCAGGAAGCCGATCCAGGTTGGCCATGGCGACAGCCACGTTGGCGCTTGGCGTTTTGTAGACCGGCTGGTCCCCGACCATGTCAAAGGCATCGTTGAGGTTACTTGGTGGCATCTGTTGTTGCTCGTCCGCACGTCGTCGGGCGCGATCGGCGTTACGCTGTTCGCGGAGTTGCCTCTGGTCATCTGTTTCTCCGTCAACAGCTGGTTCGTCGGCGCTGACATTGAACACGATATCCCCTCGTCGGGGGGGGGAATATCGGGAATCGGTCGAAACCCGGAGGGTGTGAAGGAAAATCCAGGTCGTAGCCCTCGTCTTCGGTGTTTATAACCTCGGTGGGGACGGAGCCGGTGCTTGAGTTGGTGCTGGAAACCTAGCCGTCCCGTGGCTCTCGGATTGTCACCATGTTGACATGGTGGCGATTGTTCCTCGTCGGCGACCAGCCCGCTTTGCCGAAAACGGATTGGACATGCTGTGAATAAACAGAGGCCGAGTTGTTCAGGCCGCGAGGATAGTCTTCCTTTTTGAGCTCGACGGATCGTCCTGAGGGGGTTGAGGTTATCGTCAGGGACGTTCCCAGCCGTTCGTGTGTGGCGACACGAGTTGGCCGGCGGGATTTCGAAAAATCCGCTCGAGCAGCTTGGTCGGGCCGGCGCAGAACTCCATCTATTAGTTGGGAGACTTCGAGTAGCTTGGAGTCAGCGCGATCGAGCGCTTGGAGGAGGTCCGAGCAGTCGATCTCCTTTCCCTTGTAGAGCGGGAACGGTGGTCGGGAGCTTGGTGCCGTCATGCGTGTGGTCGGAGACGGCGTGATCTCAGATTGGATCTGGATCTCTTCCGGAACCGTGGTCGCGAAGCCGCCGCTGCACGTCGTCCACGTGATCTGGCCGACGGTGAACGTGAGGCCTTCGGGCACGGTCGCGGAAGCTGGGATCGTGACCATCTTGTCCGCCGGAAAAGTTGCACGCACACCCCCTACCTGGCGCGCCACTGTCGACGAAAGCTGGTCGGCAGTCTACCTTGGGGTATACCCACGGTAGTAGTTTATCGGTAGACGGTGCGCGAACTACGAACTCGACGCTGACGCAAGACACGGACAAGCTTTTTATCCAGGTTCGGCCGCCGAGTTGGCGTAATACCTACGTCCTGCGTCTGGTTGTATTGAATTGTGTTGAGAGATAATCTGTGTATCACTTGTCCTCTAGGGGACCCCTGCCCCTCCTTATATATCCTGAAGGGACAGAGTTACAAGCAAAGTATCCTATTTGGTACAATATCTTGTAGCCTTGCGGTGCACGCCGACCAGTCGTGCGCCACACGTCTTCATCTTGTGGGCCGAGCCACCTCTGACGGTGCGGCCCATATAGGCCCACGAGGGTATAGGGGTTTATACCCCCACAGACAATTAATAATTAATAATACATTTATACATATATGAGAAAAATAAAAAATAAGAAAAATAAAAAAACTGGCCGCTGCTGGGCCGGCCCAGCTGGGCAGGCGGCCCACCGGCCCCTGCCCCTCCCCCTCCCTCTCACCCTCACCCTCTCCACTGGCCGCAACGCCGCCGCCGCCGCCTCCTCGGGTGACCACCCCTACGCTGTCCGGCCGCCTCGACTTCCCCCGCCTCCGTACGCCGCCTCGACTCCCCACGCCCGACTACACTCACCGCGTCGCCGCCAGCGAGCCGCGGCCGCCGCCGCGCGCAGCCGCACCCGCCGCAGCCGCACGCACACCCACTCCCACGCCGCAACCGGGAGCTAGAAGATGACGGCGAGAAGGAGAAGGGCAGCTTGTCGCCGGTGATGGGAAATTTGGGCAGCCTGGCGGCGTGTTTGAATAGAGACTGGCGCCTTCAGGGACTTAGAAAATTTCAGGTCTGCGCGCGGAGTATATATGGCCTCCATTTCTACAGGCGGTTGGCATTGACCACCGCCTGTAGAAATAGCACTATACAGGCCATCCGCCTGTACAAAGATTTTTGTAATTTTTATTATTATTATTGTTTTCTATATTTTTGGTTACTATTTTTTATTGCATATTGATATTATAATATAATAATATTTTAACATAATTATTTCTATATTCTATATTTGTAACATAATTATATTGTTTATATATTATTTGTATAATGATATTATAATATAATTATATTGTTTCACACCTATATATTATTTTTATATTATTTTAAATTTCAAATGCATGTTGCATATTGTATGAAAGGTAGAGCTTGATGAGCTCTAACTTCTCTCTATCCAAAACTTTTTCATCTGAGGACTTTTAGTGCCTAGTTGGACCTCGTTTGACCTAGTCAAATTTTGAAATTTCACATTTCCACAACTACACACACGTTTTCAAAACCTGAGACATCCCCAACTCAAAAAGTCATGAATACAAAGTTTGTTCCACTCATCAAGATATACATTTCATACATAGAACATTTTTACATTTGACAAAGCATTTCAAAAGTGTAGTTCTAAATCCACAAGTCTCACATATAGTATCATAAAGTTTGTGTCACATTCAACACTTTGTGACTAGAGTTTACCAATCCTTTCCCAAATGCCAAAATATCCTATGTATGGAACGTGTATCTTGAGGAGCTCTAACACCCATGTATTCAAAAGTTTTTCATTTGAGGTCATTTAGTGCCTAGTTTGATCTAGTTTGACCAAGTCAAATCTTGGATTTTTTATGAAAAGTAACTTTGACCGGACCCTTGGTAGTCTCAGATACAAAAGTCATGAATACAATGTTTGTCCAGCTCATCAAGATACACATTGTGTGTAAGGGTCAACTTTTCATCTGAGAGAGTTTGGACCACTCAAATTTTGAAATTTCAAATTTCCATAGCTACACACACGTTTTTAAAACCCGAGACGTCCCCAACTCGAAAAGTCATGAATATAAAGTTTATTCCACTCATCAAGATATACATTTCATAAATATGACATTTTTGCATTTGACAGAGCGTTTACATGATGAATCACAGATACAATCTAGGCCGCTACTATTCTTCCTTGTCCATTAGGGCGCACCCATGGCAAAGAACTCTGTGGGATGCTTCGCTCAATATTTTTTATCTTCATAGGATGGTCCACAAAGAGGGACATATCACTGAACTGGTTACAATCCTCCAGATCTGATACACCGTCAACTCCAACTGCTTGTTGCTTTCCTGGAAAAACTACATGCTTTGGTTTGTCGGTACTTTTCTTCTCATTCTTAGAAAGAATCTGCTCAGCATAGAAAACCTGTGCAGCACGATTAGCAAAGATCCATGGGTCATCTTTATATCCCACCTTACATAGATCAAGAACTCTGACCCCATAATTATCCACTGTGACATTTTTATCTTCAACCCATTGACATCGAAACACAGGGATCTGAAATGTACCATAGTCTAGTTCACATATATCCTCGATGAAGCCAGAGTATGTAATAATATCACCAGTTTTGTCATCTACGGCCTCGCATCAAACACCACTATTTTGTGTCATGCTCTTCTAGTCCTTGGACTTGGTATGAAATGTGAATCCACTTATGTCATAGGTTTGCCATGTTATGACTTGGCGTGATGGTCCAGATGCCAAAGCCTTGATGGTTTGTTTCTCAATTGTTTCCCCATATGGAATGTCCTGCTCTCTTAGTCATGTGTACAACTATTTCTTGTGTTCCTTCATTACCCAATCCTCTGTTTGCCTAGGATTATGTTCTCGAAGCTCATCCATGTGTTGTTCAATCAAATGCTCTATTATCGAGAGCTGATGTAAGATGTTGTGATGTGCCTCAAGTATTGTATTGTAATCTGGTGGGATGAATGATTTTCGTCCAATCCTCCCACATCCATGTAGTCTACCCTCATGTCTTGACGGAGACAAACCTATTGCAACCTGGTCTTTTAGGACATTATTGCAGAATGGTCCTCCGGACTCAATCGCCTCTTCGGTACAATACCCCTCTATTATGGACGCCTCGTGACGAGCACGAGTTGATACATAGCCATTTAGTATTGACATAAAACGCACGTAAGTCCACATTTCATGCAGGTACATGGGACCCAGTGCCTGTATTTGTGGAACCAAGTGCACCACAAGGTGCACATGATATCAAAGAATGATGGGGTGAAACACATCTCAAACTGTGACATTGTTTCCACTACGAATTCCTGAAGGGATTCTAACTCAGCACGGTCTATTACCTTTTGTGTGATCTTGTTGAAAAAGTAGCACAATCGTGTGACTGCCATCTTTAAGAATACTGGATTTATAGTCCTTATTGCAATAGGGAGGAAAGTAGTCAGCATGACATGACAATCATGTGAGTTGTAGTTGGTGAGTGCTAGGTCTTCCATTGACACAAAACTCCGTATGCTAGAGCAGAATCCAGATGGGACTTTCAATTTCTTCAACCACTCACACATCGCATGTTTCTCATCTATGTTGAGGTTGTAGCTTGCTGCTGGGAGATGGTACTTCCCATTTTCGTGAAGAACAGGATGAAGCTCTTTTTTTATGCCTAACCGCACCATGTCAAAGCGTGAATTGAGTCCTTCCTTTCTCTTGGTCTTGATGTCTAGCAATGTGCCAATTAGACTTTCGAACACATTCTTCTGGACGTGCATACCATCGATCGCGTGTCGTACATCCAAGTCTTTCCAGTATGGCAAATACTCGAAGAAAATGGACTTTTTCTTGAATGTTGCCCCTGGAGTTGATTTGACATCCTTTCTTAATTTTCCATCCTTTGTCTTCTTTCCAAACACAAATTTAATGTTGCTCACTATTTTGAAAACTCTATGGCCTTTGCTATTACCTAATAGTGCATCTGAGTTCCTTTCATCATTATAGTCAAAGTACTTATCCATCTTTTTCAGGCGGTACTTGTGTCCTTTCGATAAGAAGCGTCTGTGCCTCATGTACACTATATTCTTAGATGCATTAAGGGACACGTAATGGGTTCCATCTATGCACACCACGCAACCAACCTTTCCCTTGAATTGCCCTGATAAAATAAAGAGAGCAGGGTAATCGTTGATAGTAACAAAAATATTTGCTCTTAGCGTGAATGAATCTTTGCGATACTCGTCCAACTTTTGAACACCTTTTTCCCATAACATTTTCATTTCCTCCATCAATGGCTCCAAGAAAACATCCATGTCAACTCCAGGTTGAACTGGTCCAGAGATAAGTAAGGTTAGCAAAAGGTATTTTCGCTTGTGCATCAACCATGGAGGGAGGTTGTAGATGGTGAGAATCACCGGCCATGTGCTATGCTTGCTGCTCCTCTCAGCAAATGGATTCATTCCATCTGTACACAGTGCGAACCTAACATTTCTTGGTTCGCTAGCAAAGTCTCGGTGGTTGTCATTGAAATCTTGCCACTGCTTTCCATCGGCTGGATGGCGAAGCTTGCCATCATTTTTGTGCTCATCAGAAGCATGCCAACTCATAAGTTTTGCATCCTCAGGGTTAGCAAACAAACTCCTCAGTCGATCTACCACTGGAAGGTACCATCTCACTAAAGCAGGAATCTTTTTATGTGCATAATAGTCAACCTCTTCTTTATCTTTGCTCATGGGTTTTGAACTCTGTTGGGTGTTCTTTTAGGCCTTCTTTCGCTTCTTCCCTGCTTTACACATGGAGGCAGCACAATCCTCTCGATAGTCTTTGTTTGTCTTGTACCGACTTGCACCACACTTTGGACAACTATCCAAGTCCTTGTAATCATCACCTCAGTACAGGATACAATGATTTCTACACGTATGGATCTTCTCGACACCCATAGTCAGCGGACTGATCAGCTTCTTTGCATAGTACGTGTTAGCAGGCACTTTGTTCTCCTTTGGAAGCATATCGCCGATAATACTTAAGAACGCATCGAATCTAGCATCAGACAAACCATACCTGGCTTTTGCCATCAATAGTTTTAGCACAGCTCGTAACATTGTGTACTCTTTGGTACAACCTTTAGACTCATCATACAAAGGCTCTTCTGCTGCCTTCTTCAAGGCCTCCATCCCTTTCATTAATAACATTGATGGTTCAGTATGACGACGCAACATTGCCTCCAAGAATTCAGCATCTTCCGCAGCCGTATCAGTTGGTAAGACATGAGTTCTTGCACCATCATTTCCCCTAGCAAATCCACCAGCGGTAACATTTGGCACAACATGTTCACTCTGGGGTGTGTCGTGGAAAAACTGATCAGCAGGCATGCCTGGACCATCGGTGTTGATGTGTGCTGGGTCCCCAACTGTATAAGGTGCTGAGCTACCCTCTCCATGCTTTGTCCAAATCAAGTAATCCTTCATAAATCCTCGGCAGACTTGATGAAAAATGATTACTTCAGTATCTTCAAATAGAAGAATATTTCTACAGTCGTAGCATGGACAATATATATGCTTCGTGTTTGTTCTCAAAGCATGGTTCTTAGCGGCATCAACAAACCTATGCACCTCAGGTATATATGATGGATGTAGTCTTGATAAGTTATACATCCACAAGGACCTCTCCATCATGACAAGTTGAAAAGTTAGTAAATTAATTGAAATATTGTCTACGAATATTTGTTATTAAAAATAAAAGAATACCTAACAATTAAATCAAATTGAAAAAGGAATCATGGAAATGGTGAGAGGAGAGGCAACATCTTAAACAAGAGGGCCCAAAAATGCTTATCACGTAATTAAATCAAATTTACATAAAAAATAACATCCTAAACAATATAATTTAAAAAACTAAAAAGAAAACTTAAATTTCTTAGCCACCTCCTTCCAAGAAATGAAGATCAAAACCTCCACCCTTGTATTTTGACCTGTTGAAAAGTTAGTAAATTAATTGAAATATTGTCTACGAATATTTGTTATAAAAAATAAAAGAACACCTAACAATTAAATCAAATTGAAAAAGTAAAACAAGTATAAAAAATAAAGACAAAACCCTAAATATATATCTTTATATCACTAAAATAAATTTGACAAGGTACAAAAACACTGTTGATTGAAACTAAATATATATCTTTATATTACTAAAAAATATTTGAGAAGGAAACATGGAAATGGTGAGAGGAGAGGCAACATCTTAAGCAACCTCATACATGAAAAATGCTTATCGCATAATTAAATCAAATTTACATGAAAATAACATCCTAAACAACATAATTTAAAAAACTAAAAAGAAAACCTATCTTTCTCTCTCTTCCCAAGCATGGAAACACCATTTATGGAAACTACTATATATATTTCTTAGATTCACTAATTAGAGAAGTAAACATAAAAAAAGAAGAGAGGAGAGACATCATCTAACCATCTTAAGCAACCTCATTTGAGCAAATATAGACCATACCTAGCTATTCTACTCTCTCCCTCTCATGGTGAAACCCTAGATCCAAAAAGTAGCTTAAATTGATGAAGAGGGCACAAAAAGAGGCATTAGAGGCATCAACTAACGTTACTTAGCCATTCCTTCCAAGAAATGAAGATCAAAACCTCCCCCCTTTTTGAAAATTCTGGACCTCCAAGATGGCTGCAATGGAAGGTGGTTGCGAGCTACAGATCTGCCCGAGGAGAAAGAAGAGGGCTGCGGGTATTTATAGGAAGATAATTCACAGACGGTTTGTTATGTGAACCGCCTGTGTAAATGGCTCAACTACATAGGCGGATTTCTTACAATAACCGGCAGTACTGAGCCTTTTATACAGGCGGTTTTCTTACAATAACCGCCTGTACTGAGCCTTTTATACAGGCGGTTTTCAATTCTAGCCGTACAAATTTACAACACAGGCGCATTATAACTAAAACCGCCTGTGCGAATGTTTTACCCCCGCCGGCTTAGAACCTCTGTGTACTAGTGGGTCCATGGCAAAAGTTTCATCCTAACAGTGGTCGATAGGTTTTTGAAATATCCCTACTTCATTCCCTTGGTCCACCCTTGCATGACATCATCAGTGGCTCACGCCTTCTTTCAAGATATCGTGTGGCTCCATGGATTTCTGGAGTCCATCATCAATGATCGGGATCCTATGTTCACAGGACAAGTGTGGCGTGATCTTTTTCGACACGCCGACGTCAACCTTTGGATGAGTACTGCTATCCATCCATAGACAGATGGGCAATCCGAAGTAGTGAACAAGGCCATCACCATGTACTTGTGGTGCCTCACTGGTGATTGTCCTCGTGATAGGTTGGACTAGTTGCCATCGGTAGAATTTGGCTATAATGCTGCTTATCACACAATGCTTCAAACTACGCTGTTCTAGGTGGTCTATGGTTGGGCGCTCTGCCTTATGTTTCAGGGGAGGCGCGCACGGAGGCTGTCGTGGCCTTGTTGTCCAGCCATGATGAGTTTGGCCGAGGTCCATGCTTGTCTGCTTCAGGCACAGGAGTACGCTTGCCGATTCTATGACGCCAAGCATCAAGCCTTGGAGTTCACTATCGGGGATTGGGTGCTGCTCTACTTGCTTCACCGACATACACAGTCTCTCATCCTTGGCGGCCGCGGCAAGCTGGGTCCGCATTATGCTGGCCCTTTCTAGGTGACCAATCAGGTGGATGAGGTTGCCTACCGTCTCAAGCTGCCTAAGGGAGCACACATTCATGAAGTGTTCTATGTTGGGGTGTTGAAGCCATTCCAGGGTCCTCCACCGACGTCCAAGCCTGTTCTTCCTCCACTACGCCATGGTCAGCCTCTTCTTCAACCCAAATGTGGTCTACGATCTGAGCTCCATCGCGGCGTCTAGCATGTTCTCATTGAATGGGCTAGTATGCCAGCATCAGAAGCTACTTGGGAGCCTATTTTGGCATTTCATGACGCTCATCCCTCCTTCCAGCTTGTGGACGAGCTGTTTCTCGAGCGAGGGGAGAGATGTTATTGTGGAAAGGACATATCATCGCCGTCCAGCCGGTGCCTGAGGCTAGAGAGCAGTCCCCACGATCTGGGAGGGCAAGAGGCAACTAGCATCTTGTTGGAGTCTGGTAGTTAGTCATAGTATCTTTGGAGATTATTCAGGTCTATTAGCAAAAGTTGTTCGCCTAAAGAATTGAGAGTTTGTTAGCGTCAAGTATACGGACTGTAAGAGTCCTGATCTTTTAATGAAAAGATTTAAGCCTGGGGTTGTGACATAAGTCACCCTTGGGCGGCTAGCATCTCCTATCTCATGCCTCCCTCTCCTGCTACCGGGCTCGCTTAGATCGACCACGGCTCCAACTCGTCGCCAACACTCATGCACGCTCGCAATCACTCGCCCCATACAATCTTCGGACCAACGCTAGGCGCCATACCACACCTCCATTTGGAAAATGTGGCCTTGAGGTGGTCAATGACCAATGCCATCCATTCTATAGAGGTCCTCAGATGTGGGCTATGGAGGTCACACAACGATATGGAATCCATTTTTAGCTGGTTGTTTTCAACATAAGAGTCACTGTCCCAGTTGGCATGTGCTTACACTTGTGAACCTGAGAAGCGGTCGCCATAGAGTCCTTCTCATGGTTGTGGTGTGCATTAAGAGTGGTTTGTTCTCCAAGTTGGCATGTCCATCTGTTGTGGTGGACTGTGGCTATTGCTTTCATCCATGAGAGGCTCCCCCCTAGCCTTTGATGGTGGTGTGGTAGGTGTCATCTTATTTCATGTTTTATAACTCCCTTTTGAAGATACCAAGGATAGGATGATGAGCGATGGGGGGGTTGGATAGGGCAGTTCTGGTCATGGATGCATGATACCATGGTTGCAGATTACCCAACCTGAAAAAAAAGTAGCAGTAACCATAGAACTGTCGGGGGGGGGGTACCCACCACTGATGGAGCCTTCCTTTTGTACACATAAAAATGCTGGCACAATTGTGGGATACAAATTTAACTAAGGGTGTGTTTAGTTCCCTGTAGAAAGAAAAATGCAAAATGCCAATTACTTTAGAATGACAAAATACAAAATGCCAAATTTTTTAGGGATACATTTAGTTCCATTCAAAATGCAAATTTTATTGCCCTCATAGGGCCTCATGAGGCTCTTTTGAGCTTATTTTGGCTTCTTGAGGCCAAAATAAAAAAATAGAAAATAACCACGTTTTTAACAAAATTTTTGCATGGTGATTAGTTTTATTATGCAAAATAATAGACCAAAACCCAAAATTTTTTTAGACGAAAGGGGAACTAAACACCCCCTAAGGAGGACAAAGGCATAGCTTTAAAACTTAAAGAACTACTCAGTAGTGATCTTGATTATTTACCTTTAATATATACCAATGAGGATGGTATGTTTCATAGTTATAAGAGGACCCATAGACACACACTATTAATTTTAGTGAGGGTGGTAAAAGAAAATAGATTGAGAAGCTTTTTGGGGCCTTGGACCCAAAGGTTCTGGACTTACTATGTGGTTGAGTCTTTTTATTTAGCACTGTCACCTGCACCCTCTTCGTCCCCACAGTTATATGTGTCATGTATGTGTATGTGAAGACCATCTCCATGAATAATGTAGGGAGATAGCACAATGTTGGAACCGAGCTCACGCAAGCAAGCGCGGCAACGACGCGGCCCCTACCGGTGGTGACCGCGGTGACCTAAACCTATAGAGCGCGCGAGGAAGACGAGTGCACGATAGACAGAGAGATGGTGCTGCCCAACTGCCGCAGCGTTTTCGTCGGTCTTTGTTATTAATATAGTGCTCTGATTACATGGGCATGGAGCCCAACATCCCCACCACCACGACCCGTTCCTCGTGATCCTTTTCCAGCGGAACTCCGAAGGACGCGCTCAACGCGACGTTGTGGCGGGGCTAACGCACACAGCAGTCATAGCATGGAACGGGCGCATCTCGCCCACCTGTGATTCTACGCTAAACAAAAAAACGACACAACACGTCCCAATGGGATTACAAAGTGAAACACACACACACACACTTATTCATGCTAAAAATTCACCCCCTTAATCCCGTTGAACTCTGATGATGCCCAGCCTCTGTCTTAGCTCCACATGCCTGATTCTGCCCAGGGCCTTCGTGAGGATATCGGCCAGCTGATCGTCAGTGCCATTGTGATCAACATCAACCACTCCATTCTCATTGCTGTCATGACTTTCACTCGTTGCTCCATGGGGGTGTCCACTGAGTTACACTAGCACTGCTCAACTATCTTCTTGGCATAGGCACTCTGACAGATTTTTGATGTGAGAGCCCCTTTGGTTTACTTCCAAGCCTAAGTAGTAACTGAGCAACCCCAAATCACTCATCTTGAACAACTTCATCATTTGACTCTTGAACTCAGTGATTCTGTCAGTGTCAGGCCCACACATAATTAAGTCATCAACATAGACACCAACCAGCAACAGTGGCTTACCATCACCTCTTTTATACACTGCATGTTCAAGATTGCACTTCTCAAAGCCCAGCCTGAGTAGCTAATGATTTAGCTTGGCATTCCATGCTCTTGGTGCCTGCTTGAGGCCATACAAGGCTTTGTTCAGCTTGAGCACTTTGCCTGCATTTTCCTTTTTCACAAAACCAGGAGGTTGTTTGACATACACTTCTTCAAGTAGTACTTCATTCAAGAAAGCTGATTTCACATCCATATGATGAATCTGCCAGTTAGCATATGCTGCCAAAGCCAGCAACATCTTCACTGTTTCCATTCTTGCCACTGGTGCAAACACTTCCTCATAGTCCACTCCCTGCAACTGTGCATAACCCTTTGCCACAAGCCTAGCTTTATACTTGACAATGCTTCCATCTGGATCTCTTTTGACTTTGAACACCCACTTCAGCCTAATGGCTTTGTGATTCTTGGGAAGTTCAGAGAGCATCCAGGTGTTGTTTTCTTCAATTGCTTCAAGTTCAGCTTCCATTGCCTTATTCCAACGCTCATCACCCAAAGCTTCATCAACATTGGCTGGCTCATCTGCTGCAAGAAGACACAAGCCACTACATTCATAGTTCAGAACTTCTTCTATTGTGTCAAACAGGTAGGACAAAGTCCTGTATCTGGGTGTTTTTTCATCATCAGAATCTGAATCTTGTTCTACGGGTGGTGTGGCCCACTGGATTCTAGATGCTGATGAAGATGAACTTGATGTGCCTTGATTTGTTGAGCCGTGAGGACTCCCAGGAACTGGTGCTGCTTGTGCAGATGGTGGTGTAGCTGGCTCAGTGTCTGAACCTTCTTCAGTTTCTCCAATTGTCGGATTAGCTACAGTAGTCTGAAACTCAGAGATGAAGAATTCAGGTCTATCATGACTATTGCTAACAGTGCTCCAGTCCCAGCCTTTGTTCTCTTAAAAAATGACATCTCTACTATTGTGCAGCTGCTTGGTCACAGGATCATACATCCTATACCCTTTTGTTCCCTTTGCATAACCCAAGAACACCAACTTCACAGATCTGTCACTCAATTTCCTCACACTAGGACCAATGTTCTTGACATGTCCTACACACCCAAATACTTTAAATGTTTAACAATTGGCTTCTTGCCATACCATGCCTCGTAGGGTGTTACCCCCTCCAAGCTCTTGGCGGGTGATCTGTTGAGAATATAGACTGCTGTGGTGACTGCCTCACCCCATAATTGGGCTGGCACACTCTTACTCTTCATAATGCACCCAGCCATCTCTACAACAGTCTGGTTCCTCCTCTCTACCACACCATTCTGTTGTGGAGTGTATGGAGTAGTGGTGTGATGTTTGATCCCAAACTCTATGCAGAACGCTGTAAATTGTTTTGAGTTGAACTCACCACCTTGATCTGTTCTGACAGCCTTGACCTCCCCTTCTATTTCAGTTTCAGCTCTTGTCTTCACCTTCTTTAGACAAGCTAAGGCTTCATCTTTTGATCTTAGTAACTCAATCCACATGTACCTACTATAGTCATCGACATCTAGCAGAAAGTAGGCCTTTCCTCCAGGGGTTGGAGGTGTGATCTGCCCACACAAGTCTGTATGAAACAACTCTAGGCCTTTCTGAGCTCTATAAGCTGATGCCTTGGGAAAAGCTTTTCTGTGTTGTTTTCCCAATGTGCACCCCTCACAGACCTGCTCAACATGGTCACCACTGGTATTCCATTTGCCGTATCCCTCCTGACTAACTTCCTCAGAGCCCTGAAATTTAGATGACCATATCTTGCAAGCCAAAGCCAAGCAGTATCAGTAATGTTCAACATTAGATCAACAGGAACTGTAGGTGTAATGTGCAACTTGTACAGCCTATTTTCAGTCCTAGGAGATGTGACAATGAGCCTCCTTCCCTGATCAACTCTATCAAATATTTGCAACCACCCATCTTCCATTTCTATTTTGCATCCTGCTTCTTCTAATTGACCTAGACTGATAATGTTGCTTTGTAGCTTTGGAATGTACTACGCATTTGTCAGGATTTTGTGCTCTCCATTCCCGCCTATCATCACCATGGATCCAAGACCCTCAATACTAACTATTGAACCATCTCCAAACTTGACTGAACCCTGTACTGTCAGATCAAGGTTTGACAGCACCAACTTTAACCCAGTCATGTGGTTGGTTGCACCTGTATCAAGATGCCACACTCCATCTTCACATTGAACAGGCTTCACCTTCTTCTCTTGAAGATGCACAAACTGAGGCTGCATTGGCTTGATCTCATGTACAGTTGCCAAGAGCAGTGTGCCCCAGTCAACATCAGCCTTTGCATAGTTTGCATCCTCCTATTTCTCTTCCTTTTTTGCTTCTTTGGGTGTTTACAATCTTCTGCCCAATGACCATAAATGCCACAACTGTGGCATCTACCCTTTCGACAAGCAGTGCCGTCAGTAGTGAGTTTGACACCACCCTTCTGAGTCTCCTAACGAGCTGCAGCCACTTGGCTTGACTGCTTGATCCAGTCCACTCCTTCACTAGAGAACCCGATGACTGAGATCGGTTCTTATATTTCTCCAGCCATTCTTCCTCTATGAGATACAACTTCTGAGTTTTCTCAATAACCTGATCCATCTTATTATCAAGACGATCCTCAGCTGCACGTAACCGTACCACAAGATCCTCCACTAACAACTCTTTCTTATCACAGAACATCTCAATGGAGACAACAACTTGATTGAAACGGGACAGCAATACACGCAGGAATTTCTTGACTACATGAGGATCATCAATGTTTTCACCAAGAGTTTTCAGAGTGGCGACAAGGTTGGTGATGTGCATGCCAAAATCTTCCACGGTCTCTCCCTCCTTGAACTCAATGGTCTTGAATTCACGAAGAAGCTTTTGGATGCTGATTTCCTTCACACGATCGACTCCCACCCTCATCGACTTGACGGCCTCCCACGCCTCCCTCACCATCTTCTTGGCTCCCAATGTCCCCCACATCTCCTTGGGGACGGATCTCATCAGGGCGCCCATGGCCTGACGGTCTTGGGATGTCTTCGGGTTGTTGTCGGATTCAATAACTTCCCAGATCTTGAGAGCCCCATAGTTGATCTGCATCAACATTGCCCACTCCATAAAGTTTGAGTGAGTCAATATTGGCCAGACGAGAGTCCTCTCCTTGACGCTGCCCGGCGCCAGAATTGCTCTAGGACTCTGACATCTCCTTCTTGATCTCCTCCTTGATCGAGCGACGTGGTACGATGTACTTCTTCCTCGATGGCTCACGCGGCGGGCTGATCGACCCACCGTATTGCATCCACCGGGCTTCGATACCAGATGTTGGAACCGAGCTCACGCAAGCAAGCCTGGCAACGACGCGGCCCCTGCCGGTGGTGACCGCGGCGACCTAAACCTCTAGAGCGCGCGAGGAAGACGAGTGCACTATAGACAAAGAGATGGTGTTGCCCAACTACCACAGCGTTTTCGTCGGTCTTTGTTATTCATATAGTGCTCTGATTACATAGGCTTGGAGCCAAACATCCCCGCCACCACGACCTGTTCCTCGTGATCCTTTTCCAGCGGATCTCCAAAGGACGTGCTCAACGCGATGTCATGGCGGGGCTAACGCACACAGCAGTCATAGCGTGGAACAGGCGCATCTCGCCCACCTGTGATTCTACGCTAAACAAAAACACGACACAACACGTCCCAACGTGATTACAAAGTGAAACACACACACACTTATTCATGCTAACACACAATACTGCCTCCATTCAAAATTATAAGTCGCTTTGACTACTTTGATTCATCTATTTTCCTATATATCTAGACATGTATTATATATCTAGATACATAGCAAAATGGATGTATCAAAAAAGTCAAAGCAATTTATAATTTGGAATGGAGGGGTAGCAAATAAAATAGCTTTTATAAAAATTATTTTGGGTTTTAAAATAGAGAGGTCAAAGATAATAGTGACCACATCCATATTATGAATATTATGATGTGGAGATATATGTGTGGAATAAGCACATATGTATGTTAGCGCAGATAACATAGGACCTTTGCTTTTGCTAAGGATGCAAACAAACTAAGAAAGTTCAATACAAAATATGGGTGGGTTGGGTTGGTTTTGGCAGTTGGGTGGAAAATTGTAGTAGCAATTAGTAACAGAATACAAGCTGAGTATGTGCAACCATGAACATTTGGAAGGCACAGACACACGGAAAACATGGGCATCTTTGGATGGAGTAACACTTAGTATTGTGGAGTTGTAATTGTTAGCTAAATAGATGCACAATGTAAGCTTTGTTTCATTGAATCGTGTAATAGTCGAAGTAGTTGTCGCCCATGAGCGTAGGCGTGCGCGACCACGGGCTGCACCATGTTGAGTCACCCCGCGCCACGGCATGCTGAGTGCACGCAGCGTGCATCGCAAGAAAGGATGCAACGTTCACGCGTGTCGTGGCGTGGGGGGATTCCATGTTTGGAGATCCTGTTTGGGCTTATATATAGCAATGAATAAAGATCCTAAAAGCTGCGGTTGTTGGCAGCGACAAAATGTATTTTTGTGTTCTCGCCGTGGTCACCGCGTTTGTCACCGGCGATCGCTTGCGTGCCAGGAGCTCTAGGCTCCAACACATGGTATCAAAACCAAGGAGGTGGTGTTCCGTGACCAGGAGAAGCAATCAAGGTGATTCGATGGTCTTGATCGCTGGAAGGAGGAAGAAGGAGACGCACCCCCTAGAACCGTCGATATGGGGACAAGCAATAAGGAGCAGGAGACAATGGAACACGCCTAGAATCAGGTGTCGGGGAATCTCGTGTGGCCTACGTTGTCCAAGACCAATTATCAGGAGTGGTCTGCACATGTGCAATGCAATCTGGAAGCCATGTTTCTGTGGGGAGCGATTGAGTCAGACAAGGTTGAGTGACGTCAAGATCGACTCGCCTTGGGCGCCATGCTGAGAGGTGTGCCGCAGGAGATGCACTCCATGCTTCTGAATACAAAATCTGCCAAAGAAGCGTGGGAAGCAATCAAGTCGATGCGCTTGGGAGCAGAACGGGTGAAGGAGGTGAATGCACAAAAGTTACTTGTAGAGTGTCGATGTGCTTGCGGTGCAGATCAGCAAACTGGCGACCGATCTAAAAGGATTGGGTGACAAGACAGTCGATGACACTCGAGTCGTGAAGAAATTTCTAAGAGTTGTACCACCACGCTACAACCAGGTGGCGGTGACAATTGAGATGTTCTGCGACTTGAAAGAGCTATATATGGAGGAGCTCGTCGGTCGTCTTAGAGCGGCCGAGGATCTTTTTGAGCCCACGGTGGAGAGTGGTACCGACAAGTCTGGCCATCTTCTTCTCACCGAGGAAGAGTGGGCTACCAGAAATAAAAGCCGGATGGTGTCATCAGACTCAACTTCAGGGAGAGGTTGTGGCCATCAAGGCAAGAAGGACAAGTCCAATGCACGAGGAGGATGGAGTTCCAAGCAGAATTGCGATGGACATGATGCCGGAGCTGGATCTAGTTCAGCAGGAGCACCCCAAAAGGAAGGGACGATGTCGTAAGTGTGGTGTACTTGGACATTGGTCGAGGGAGTGCCCGAGCAGGAAGGCTGGAAGGGATGAAGCTGATGATATGGCTCACCATGTCAACGCTGACACTGATTCAAAGCCAGTGCTTCTGGTGGCCCAAGCCAATATTGCACGTACTCCAACACAGTCTCGTCAAGGGGTGTATCTGCAGGAGAAGAGCGTGGATCCATCGAGGTATGACAAGGGAGCATGGGTTTTTGACAAAGGTGCTACTAATCACTTGACCGGCTGTAGTTCATCGTTGGCTAATCTTGATAAATCAGACATGGATCCGTGAAGTTTGGAGATGGCTCTACGGTTGAAATCTATGGTGTTGGTGCTGTGACCATCGCTGGGAAGAACCAAGAGCACCGAGTTCTTACTGAAGTGTACTATATCCCCTCGCTGCGGTGTAACATTGTCAGTCTTGGACAGTTGGAGGAAGCGGGTTGTCGCATCGAGATTGGCAAAGGCGTACTGAAGGTGTTTGATCACGAACATGCTGGAGTTACGGATGATGTGTTGATCCGTGCAGAGAGACAAAATCGTTTATATATTATGAACGTGAACTTGTGCTCTCCAATCTGGTTGCTGTCTAAGATGGAGGAAGAAGCTTGGCGATAGCATGCACGGTTCGGCCATCTGAATTTCAAAGCATTACGTGCTCTGTGGGTGAACAACATGGTTGAAGGCTTGCCTGAAAATCAAGAAGGTGGAGCAGGTATGTGATGGATGTGCGCTTGGGAAGCAACATCGGAGTCCTTTTCCTCAAGCATCAGCATACCGGGCTACTAATGGACTTGAGTTGGTTCACACTGATTTGTGTGGACAGATCACGCCACCCACTCCGGGTGGGAAATCATACATTATGCTTGGGGTGGACGATTTTAGTCGATACATGTGGATCGAGCTTTTATCAACCAAAGATGATGCAATGGCGTGTTTCAAGAAATTTAGAGTGGCAGCTGAACTTGAGTCTGGCTGTCGTCTAAAGGCGCTGAGAACGGATGGTGGTGGAGAGTTCAACTCAGGTGCGTTTGTGATTTTTTGTAATGAGCACGGCATCAGACACAACACCACCACACCGTATACTCCACAGCAGAATGGGGTTGTGGAGCGCAGAAACCAGACGGTTGTGGAGATAGCAAGGTGTTTACTGAAAAGTATGCACGAACCATCTCGGTTATGGGGAGAGGCGGTTAGAACGGTTGTGTACATTCTGAATCGATCTGCGACAAAAAGTCTGCGTGGACAAACTCTGTTTGAGGCTTGGTTTGGAAGGAAACCAGGGGTCAAGCATGTACGTACATTTGGGTGTACTGCATATGCCAAGAAGATTGGACCCGGGGTGAATAAGCTTGCAGACAGGTCTGTTCCAGGCGTGTTCTTGGGCTATGAACCAGGGACGAAAGGCTATCATGTCTGTGATCTGGTGCAGGACTGGTTGTATGTGACTCATGATGAGGTGTTCGATGAATCGAAGCCATGGAATTAGGAAGGGAAAGATAGCAGGCGTAGTGGCGAAGGAGAGAAGGAGCGGCTCGTGGTTATGGATTATGAAGTCGCTGTTCAAGGTCCGAGTGACAACAGGCTCGTGCAAGGCTGTTCCTGAATTTTCAGATTTGGCTGTTGCTATCGATGATGATCAGGCGGATATTGGCTCACCTGCTGCATAAATTCCATCTGTGGGGGGGTGTGGATCAGACGCCTCCATAGACCCCGACGATCCAATGGGCATCACCACCAGCGGGTGCATCAGTTGACTCTGAAGGAGTACCAATGCGATACCGGATAGTGACTGACTTGCTTGATTCGACGAGTTGCATGATTTCGATTACAGTGGGTTGTGTCTTGTTGCAGCCAAAGAACAAAGGACGGTAAGCGAGGCTATGACCGAGAAGTGCTTGAGGGATGCAATGTGCGTCGAGATGAAAGCAATTGAAGCAAATAAGACCTGGGATGTCAGTGAGCTGCCACCGAAACAAAAAGCAATTGGCTTGAAGTGGGTCTTCAAGGTGAAAAAAGACCCTGATGGCAATGTCGTCAAATACAAAGCAAGACTGGTGGCCAAAGGGTATGCTCAACGCCATGGAGTGGATTTTGATGAGGTTTTTGCACCGGTTGCTCGAATAGAAACTGTTCAGGTGTTGTTGGCACTTGCAGCTCAAGGAAGATGGCAAGTTCATCATATGGACGTGAAGTCAGCGTTTTTGAATGGTGATCTTACTGAAACCGTGTTCGTGCAGCAACCCCCAGGTTTTGTAATCGGCAATGGTGACAAAGAGCTCAAGCTAAGAAAAGCACTCTACGGGTTGAAGCAGGCACCGAGGGCGTGGAACTTCAGACATGATAAGGAGTTGATCAACCTCGGCTTTGTAAGAAGCAAACTTGATCATGCTGTCTATAGGAGAAGTGGTAAGAGTTCTTTCTTGCTTGTGGATTTTATGTCGATTACTTAATTATCTCTGGTCCGAATATGCGACGTTAATTGTTTCAGGACTGAGATGAAAAGAAAGTTCGATATGAGTGACTTGGGTCTCTTGAGTTATTATCTCGGTATAGAGGTAAAGCAAAGGGCTGGTGGGATTACAGTCTGTCAGAGTTCTTATGCTGCGAAGATTCTTGAGTCAGCGGGCATGAAGAATTGCAATGCAAGTGAAGTACCCATGGAAACTCGATTGAAACTTAGCAAGCTGAAGGATGGTGAAGCTCTGAATACTACTGAATATAGAAGTATCATAGGGAGTCTAAGGTACATTGTGAACACCAGACCGGACTTGGCTTTTGCAGTCGGTGTGGTGAGCAGGTACATGGAGGTGCGTGGCAAAGAGCACTGGAACGCTGTGGAACATACCCTAAGGTACCTAAAGGGCACTATGGGGTATGGCTGCAAGTATGACAGAGGAGCTGATCTGAAACCAATGTTGACAGCGATTTTGCAGGAGATGTCGAAGACAGGAAGAGCACCACCGGTGTTGGCTACTTTCTCGGCAGCAGTATGGTTACGTGGGCATCACAGAAACAAAGGATAGTCGCACTGTCATCCTGTGAAGCGGAATATGTAGCAGCAGCGGCGGCGGCTTGCCTGGGCATATGGCTGAATCGGCTAGTTGCAGACATGATGGGAACAAAGGAGTCTAAGGTGAAGCTCTATATGGACAACATGGCAGCTATCGCGCTCAACAAGAACCTGGTACATCACGATCGAAGCAAGCACATCGACACTCGGTATCACTTCCTTCATGAGTGTATTGAAGGGGGACAAATTGAGGTCGAGCAGCTCGCTGACATCTTTACCAAGGCACTGGGGCGAGTGAAGTTCGTGGAGCTGAGAACTGCATTAGGCGTTGTTGAAGTGCATCGAGTTTAGGGGTTGTTTTGTTAGCTAAATAGATGCACAATGTAAGCTTTGTTTCATTGAGTCTTGTAATAGTCGAAGTAGGGGTGGCCTATGAGCGTAGGCGTGCGCGACCATGGGCTGCACCATGTTGAGTCAGCCCGCGCCACGCGAGCCAAGCGCACGCAGCGTGCATCACAAGAAAGGATGCAACGTTCTCGCGTGTCGTATCGTGGGGTGGCAGGATTCTATGTTTGGAGATCCTGTTTGGGCTTATATATAGCAATGAATAAAGACCTTAAAAGTTGCGGTTGTTGGCAGCGGCAAAATCTTTTGTTTCCTCGTGTTCATATCTATTTTTGTGTTCTCGCCGTGGTCACCGCGTTCGTCACCGGTGATCGCTGGCGTGCCAGGAGCTATAGGCTCCAACAGTAATTTCAATCTCATTCATCAAATTAAATAAGGTTTTTCCACTTGTTGGTTCACTAAATTGTGCATTTGGAAGGAATAAGTCAGCTAGATAAAGGGCACATGCAGTGAGAAGGAGACTACAGTACTTTGGATAAGGCTGTTGGATGCTCTTCTCTAATGCTGGTTCTCTTTTTTTCTCGAACAACGCATGAGGAATCCTGCTTCTGTTACTCTTAGTGATAGTATATTGTGTCCATTTGTAGCATGGTTATGCTATGCCTCCTGCTGAAATGGCGACAATGAAGGACACGATGAAATATGGCTGCGCACACATTCTAATGAAAATAAGTACTCCGTTCAGGGTCATGTTTATGAAAACAAAATGAAAGGATATGTAACAATAGAAAGATGAATTTTCTTGTTTCTTCTTTCTTTTATGCAAGTCTTCTAGAGATATAGGACAGGACATCCTCAACTGAACTTGAACTAGCATTGAATATTAGTTATACAGACTTGATTGAATTATTGGTTATTTTGTACTTCTTGCGCAGTTGCGACAATTTTCTTCTTTTATTATATTTGTGGAAGTGTTCTAGAGGAGGCATTATTGAGTATATAATGTAAATATAGAAGAACACATTTGACAAAGAACTTTGAGCAGCCTTAATGATAACTTTTTGAGAGCTTTTTTTTGTTTCATTTATGCAAGTCTCTACCACTAGTACATGGGCACACTATACAAGTGGTTGGTAACGTATTTCTACAGGCGTTTTCCAGCACCGCCTGCGCTGGGGGCCAGTAGAAATCGTCCATTTCCACAGGCGGCTGCTTGAGAGTAGCCAGTAGAAACCGTTTACACAGGCGGCTATCTTAGGGAGCCGCTTGTGTAAATGCACATTTACACAGGCGGTTCCCTAAGAGAGCCGCATGTGGAAATCTATTAAAATATATATTATTTATTTATTTATTATTTTATTGTTATTATTTAAATATATTTATATTAGTTGGTCTTCAAACATAGCAACATGCAATTTAAATACTTCATCTCATACATACATTTGTATACATCAAAGTTTGGTGCTCAAAGACATAAAGTTAATTACAAGAGTATATCCATCATCACACATCATATATATATATATATATATATATATATACATCAAAGTTTGTTTCGGTCCGCTAATAACCCTCTTTAGTAAGTTTGAGCTTACTAATCTCTGTTAGCACTCAGAACTGTGGCCTGGATAATTGGCTTTCATCATCATGATATTTGCCTTCACGTGGAATAACATGCTTCATGATGAACGAGCAGATATCCTAAAATATGTTGTCTAAAGCTCGTTCGTCCATGCACTCCGCCGTCCCTTGCTTATATACCTAAAAAAAAGTTTATAAGCATTATATATTTTATGACTTCCAACTTTAATAGACTATTACTTATATTATCTTGTCAGGGTTCCTTGCATATCGTCCGTTCTCTCTCATGTTCTCGCACACCCAGTAGCCACAGATGACAGATAAGGGTGGTTGCTTCATGCACTGTATAACAGGAGAGTGGTTATTTAATTATAGTTGCAACTGTGGTCCTATGTGTATGATTTGTATTCATATAATTAAAAAAATAACCATATCATGAAATTGAGAAGCAATCATGAAAATGAGAGAGAAGAGGCACTATCCAACCATATTAAGCAACCACATCTAACCATATCAACGAATAAAGACAAGAAGTTAGCTATTCTTCTCTCTCACTCATGGAACGTACATACATGTGGATAAATAAACTGAGAAATTTATAAAGAGAGAGAGACAAAATTAAAAAACCTAAGTATAGCATAACTATATAAATACATCATTCATTATAAATAGATAGATGATGTGGAAGGTGATAATAAAAAACCTTACTACCATAGAATTAAAAAAAAATCAATAATTATCTCTCTACATAAATATACAAGAACACACCATTGGTTTAATCTTGTAAAAACAAGCTAAATTGAGAAGCAAACATGTTGAGAGGCATTATCCAACCATACTAAACAACCTCATCTAACCATATCAACAAATGAAGACAAGAAGCTAGCTATTCTTCTCTCACTCATGGTGAAACCCTAGATCCAAAAAGTGGCTCAAATTGAGCTAGAATGAGCAAATTGAGGCAATAGGGACATAAACTAACCTTTTTTAGCAACCTCCTTCCCCGAAATGAAGATCAAAACCTCCCCCTTGTATTTTGAGAAATCTGGAACTCCAAAATCGCCCCCAATGGAAGGTGGATGCGAGATATTATTATGGTCGGGAGGAAGAAGGGGTATTGTCGGTGTTTTCCCCACGGGGGGTCACACCAACGAGTAAATTTGTATGCGTGCTCCCTTTTCCAGATGGTGATGCAAAAAGACACAAAGATTTATCCTGGTTCGGCCAAGAGAAGGCCCTACGTCCAGCGGGGGAGGGAGAGTTTGTATTATTTTGCACCTAAGTGCTTGTACAGGGGTGAATACAAGCATGGTATGGCGTATAGTGATGTGAGTAGCACTACTACGTATGGCTGGTGAGTTGTCTTGTCCTCTCTTCCCGGACCTCCCGTTTTATAGTTCCAAGGAGGAGCCTAGGGTACAAGTATAGGCGTCAGAGTAGGGGTCGATAGAGGTATGGCGCGCTGACCTACTCGAGGCCTCCGTACCGGCGTGGTCTCGAGTCGTCCCGTCCTGGTAGCTTGATGATGATTACGCGTGCCCCGGTATCCTACTCTGCGTGCCGTCTTGGGCTGGTTTATCGGTTGCACGCCTGTACGTCAAGGCGTCAGACGCGTCGGAGTGGTTGTAGTGCTGTCTTTCGACGCCCAACCCTTCCCCAGGAAGGAAACGTGTCTGATCGAGGGTCGGTTGCTGTGCAACGCCTAGCTAGCCAGAGCGCTGACCTTGGACGTCTCGAGGGAGTCTTGATTAGACGTTCCGTCCATGCTTCCTGCGTCCTGACACGCCTTGGATTATTTGGTGGGGAAGGCTGCAAAAAGAATGATGGGATGGGTGCCTGTTCCCTATCACGCTTCGCGTGACCTACGTGTTAGGTGAGAACATGACAGGCGCATTAAATGCCCTGGTTCCCGTGCCTGCGTCAGGCGGCGGGCGGCGTCCTTGCGCTCGACGCCTTCTGATTCGCTCGAGCCTGCTTCCGTATTCGACGATAGCCAGCGCTCGAGACCCGATCGATTCGCTTGACACCCTTTCCGTCTTCGAGGCTGCGGTCGTCGATGACCGTACGCGTGACTGGGCAGAGCGTCGAATAGGAGGCCTCGAATTGTGTATGGATAATCCCGACATGGACATCAGCTGGGGTACCCCTTACTGATATCCTCGACAGTAGCCCCCGAGTCTCCATTTCAGCGCTGACGCTCGAGTGGAGGCTATATTTCATAGTCAAGGTTCTGTGGGGGCACGCGAGCGACCCCGCAGGGGTAGCCCCCGAGCCCTTGGAGGAGTTTTTGACTCCTTCGAGGGTTATATCGCCTAATGTGCAGAAACGCTGTCGACACCTGTGGTGGAAGGTTCTAATTGGCTTGTCTGCGCAGGGGTTTCGACGTACTCTCGATAGAGCGAGCGTCATCCACCCCAGATTGAGCTCCTAACGGGTAATCCAAGTGAGAACCTGTGCCCCTTTCGAGGGGGTCAGCTGTAGCCCGAAGGCGTTCTCATAAAGCGGGGTCGACGTGGTCGGAGATGCTGGTCTCATTCGATAGAGTCCAGTGGCTCGATGCCTCTCGTCGGGGGGATTCCTCTCGATAGTCTCGACCCTACCTTGGACATCCCCAGCGAGTTCTCAAGGCGGGCCTCAATTTTCGACCACTCGCCGGGCATCCCTGACTCTGGTGCTCGAGATCGGCTGTCAAACCCTTTCGGCGGGTTAGCCTGCGACCTCTCGAGACTCTTGTAGGCACGTACCTTGGCTTACAAGGGAAGGAAAAGGCCGTGGCGGTTCACCTTTTTGCCCGTTGGGCGCGTCTTTTCAGGCGGGAGCCGTTGCGACACTGTATCGGCGCAGAATCCGTAGCGTCCCGTCTGTGGGAGGAAAGAAGACCGTTAGGCGGCGCATTCATGGGAGGAGTTACCGTATTTATTGGGTCTGCCCGTTGGTGGGTCGCTGCCTATAAATATCCCGTGGCCCAGTCGTCGTTCTCCCTTCCGCTTTCTGCCTCCGTTCCTGCCTGAGCTCCCTTGCCATCTCACGCGCGCACGCACCCTCGAGTAGCCGCAAACTCGCCTTCCTTCCACCCGAAGATGCCTGTGAGACTCGTCGCCGCCGACGACTGGCGCCCGTCGTCGATGACGGAGCGCCGGCTGCTGGAGCTCGAGAGGGAAGGGCTTCTGCGCCACCGCACTTCATCGTCGCGGCCGGAGTGGATTGCGCCGGCGGTGGACCACCGGGAGCCCAGGCCGCCCACTGGCTATGTGGTCTCCTTCGCCAAATTCCACCACCACGGCCTGGGCGCTCCTCCGAGTCGCTTCATGCGGGCGCTTTGCCACCATTACGGGGTGGAGCTCCAGCATTTCTCCCCAAATGCCATCACCATCGCGGCGGTCTTTGCCGCAGTGTGTGAGGGCTATTTAGGGATGATGCCCCACTGGGACCTGTGGCTCCACCTCTACAGGGGCGAGCTCTTCAACGCCCCTACTGGGACCACAGGCGTGAGAAAACCTATGCGGGCTGGGTGCCTCAACCTGGTGCTGAAGACGGGGAAGATGGAGAGGCCACGCGAGTACATCCCGGTGGGATTGTCCTCGAACCACGCCGGATGGGACTCCCAGTGGTTCTACCTGAGGAACGACGACGACCTCCTTCCTGCCTACACCGGCCGTTTAATCACGGAGCGTCCGGAGAACTGGACGTATGGCGTCGTCCAAGTTCACCAGTCGCGGCTCGACCCCCTCCTCGACGCCTTAAAGAAGCTACGCGTGGAGGGCTTGTCTGCCGCTCTCGTCCTCTCGGTCGTCCATCATCGGAGAGTCCTCCTGCTGATGTCTCGGCCACTGAGGATGGATGAGATGGGTCCCGGCGTTTCGTCCCGGGACCTCGAGGCATGCCGGATGTCCAACGAGGCTCCGACGGACGACGAGGTCGCGGCCCGGGTCAGGGCGGCCGTCGCCGGCGACTTCCAGCCGGAGCACGTCAACGGCTTCCCCATGAGGCCTGATGTGGGCTCAATCGACCTGGTAAGTTCTTTCTTCTCGTATGGCTTTGATTCTAGGTTTCCTTCAATCCCCTTTTTAAGACTGTCTTTTGCTCTTGCAGGGACCGATCGACGTTCGGTCCTCGAGGCCTCCAGTGAAGGAGGGCGGGGCCGACCGTGACAAGCGGCGCCAATCCGCTGAGAAACAGAAGTCCGCCAAGGACTCAGAGAAGAAAGAGAAGAAGAAGAATCTTGACCGCCAAGCATTAGAGGCGCGTCGAGCTAAGTCCAGGCAAAGGGGGGAGCCTGAAGAAGAATCCCCAAGTGAGGACGACGGCGGCGGCGGCGACGATGACAGCGACGACTCCGAGGGGATGGCGTCTCGCCTCAACCGGATCCTCGAAGGTCCGCCTCGAGGCGATGTTGACGCCCCGCGGACTGGAGCGCCAAAGGAGGGGCCAGGCGGATCTCACCGCCCCTGCGCTGACACCTCTCCCACGCCTGCGCCAAGTCGGGCCGTCCCGCAGCCCCAACCTCCCCCCTGCACCAAAGGCGGGTGGCCGGGCTAAGCCCCAGGCGACGGGGCCGTTGACCCGTGGCCGCGCCGCGGCCTCCGAAAAGGGAGAAACTGGCCGCAGGAGCGCTAGCCTCGGCGCTCGCCAGGTGGGAGATGCTGGACCAAGGCCTGCTCCTGTCCGTGAGGGGCCGGGAGCCTCGACGCGGAGCGGCTTGAGGCCTGCCGGTCGAGGCACTGGCAGGCGGGCCGTTCTCCCCGTGGGGTAAGCTCTTCGACGCTGTGATTCTCATCCCCCTGTTTCTTTGCGTTTTCTCTATAACGGTCTCCCTTATGTCCGTTTCTCTTTCCTCAGGTTGAAGGGGATGCTTGAGCAGGCCCAGCCTTCAATGGCAAATTGCTTAAAGTGGGCGCGGCCTCCAAAGATTCGGGTTAGTGGCTTATTCCCATTGTCATGGGAGCTATGTCATTCTGGTGACGACTGACCTTTGCTTTTGTGTGTTTTACAGGCTCCTCCGACCCTCAACCGCCGACCGGTGTTGAGAGCGCCCCGCCACGTCCCCTGGCGGGTGAGTCTGCCCCGTCGTCGCTGAAACGGGTCGAGGCGCCTCAACCCCAAGGGCAAGAGGGAGCCCCCGAGCCTCCCCGATCGGGGGTTGAGGCGGATCCGATCACTATAAGTGACGGGTCTGGCGGCGCCGCGTTTTCGAGGGACGCCTGCCCTATGGACGAGGAGGTCGAGGCCTCTCCCACCGCGAGGCGGACGCCTTGGCCCATCGGGCTCCACTCTGTCGAAGAGCAGAGGAGGAAAGAAGAAAGAGAGTGCGAGCAGGAGACGCGGCAGCAGCTGCAGGAGGAGCAGCGGCTGCGGCGGAAAGAAGGGGAAGAATGGCGTCCGACGTTCTGCCCCCAGCTCGAGGGGCTGTAGGAGCAGGACAGTCAACAGGAGCCGCAGGAGCTCCAGGAGCAGCTGCAGCAGGGGGGCCAGCAGCTGGCGGAACCGCTTGATCCGCCCCAACTAGAGCCGGTAGTGCCACAGGAGCCTGGAAACCAGGAGGAGGGCCTACCCGTTTTTGGTCCTCCGACCCCGGCGTGGCTCCGTCCGGGGGCGCCTGCCGCGATCCCAGCAGAGTCGGGGCGGGCGGACGGCGTGGTGGCGCTCGCCTGCATGATGCGTACTCCCGTCGACCCCGATTCTGAGATCAGGAGGACGATCTACGGTATGGACGGAATCACTCTGGGGTTCCTCCGGGGGCGTCGATCGTGGGAGGAGCGCGTCCCCTCCGAGGAAGACGAGATCGGGATGTCGGGTGGCGGTGGCGGCTGCGAGACTGGGACGTGGAAGACGGTGGATGACGACGGGCGTTTCCCCTCTCTCGTCAACCTGTTCCTGCGCCACGGGGGGTCTCTCGAAACCGTCGAGGAGCTCATCCGAGGCGTCAAGGCGCGCGCCGACCAGGAGATGGAGAACTGGTGTTCTGACCGGATCCGCATCCGGGCTTCCACCGATCCGTCCGAACCCAATATCTTTTTGCACGATCGAAAAGAGGCCGAGAAGTGGGAGCACGTCGAGGAGCTTCGCCTGTGGATGAAGCACACGGTGGGGCTCCTGTTTGACGTGGTTAACAACAGGCTCACACCGGCCTACTTGGTAAGTGTTTTTCAGTCCTTAAACCTTATAGAACTTTTGGTTTTGTGTCCTAACTGCTCGATCACCGACTCGCAGGACCTGAAAGAAACTTCTCGCATCAAGTCGAGCTTCATCCACGCCACGAGAGGCGGCTGGGAGCAGCTCCCCATCCTCAAGGACAAACTCCTGGAGTCGCAGGAGAAGCTTCTCAAGGCCTATAAGGAGCTTTTGGCGCTCGAGGAGGAGAAGAAGGAGAGGGAGGCTGCTCTGGTCGAGGCTCGAGAGGCCTCGAGGAAGGCGGTGGAAGAGGCTGTGCTGCTGAGCGAGCGGGCTATGACGGTCGAGGAAGCTACGTCCAAGGCCCGGGACGAGGCCCTAACCTACAAAAGCGCGGCTGCTGACCTAGATAAGGAGAAGGGCCTCCTCCAGACCGAACTCGCCTCCGCCCGGGAAACCTTCCAAAGGATGAAGGTGGAGTGCGTAAATAGCGAGATCGCTAGGAGCGTCGGAGAGGAGGCCAGGAGGAAGGCCCTCGAAGATCTCGAGGAGGAGCGGGCTCGATCCCGCAGCCTTTCTAACGATGTCGATCGTCTGAAGAGAGCGCTGCTGGAAAAAGACGGGGCCATCGCGCAAGCCGGCAAGGCGATCGAGGATCTACGTGTCGCCAACACCGAGCTGGCGCGCTCCAACAGGGAGGTCGAGAGGGCCAACACCAACTAGGTCGGTGAGAACACGGCTCTGGAGGAGAGCATCCGCGGTATGTTTTCTACTATCGAGTTTCTTTTCTGAGGTGTGCTTGGTGTTATCTAATTCCCTCATGTTGGCCCTTGCAGGGCTTAAAGACGAGCTACTGGCCGCCCAAGTCGAGGCTCGCTCCGCCAAAGCCCAGCTCGAGGGGGAGGTCGCTCTGAACCGTCGGCTACGGACGGCGATAAGCGATCTCTCGACCTCTTGGGAGGTCGAGCCTATGGACGAATCGAGGGAGGAAGCTCGAGGCGACGCACTAGTCGATCAAATATTCTATCTAGGCACGGCGCTGAGGGATCGAGTGCGGGACGCTCTTCATGTCGGCATGAAGCGGGCGATGGCGGTAGTCTGCTCGGGCTTTTCGTACGACATGGAGGTGTTGTCCCACGGCTTCGTTACCGACATCTCCAAGACTAACGCGGAGAATGAGGAGAGGCTCCACGCCTTGATCGACGACGTAGAGGTCCCTGGGCAGAGGTTGGCTAAGTTGTTCGAGCCGGAAGTACTTCCCCCCGAGACTGGCCCGGGCGCGGGTGATGGTGGCGAGGGCCAAGATGCGGACTGAGGCCTGTGAGCCTTCTCTGGACGCTTAGGCCCCTTTGTATAATACTTTGTCATTCTGTCTTATGTAATATTGTGTTTTTAAGTGACTTATGAGATCTTGTGAATGTTTGCCCGTCTTTCCGCTCGAGGCTCTTTTTTCCTTTTGCGCCTATGTTTGTATTCCTCGTTTGGTCTTTTGCTTAAGGCGACCTCGATAGCCTCAAGGGTGAGGAAGCGAGTAGAGTTTCCATAGCCCAGGGGTGTAGGAGTTCTCAGGCTCGTTGTCTCTCGGCCCCTAAGGGGCTCGAGGTGCCTCTACTACTCGACCGTATGAAGTCTACAAATAGGAACGAAAGGATTATTTGGTTTTTTTGACACTGGGGGGCACCCTCCTGCTAGCCCCTCGAGGGGGTATCGACAACAATGGGTTATAGTTGGTACTCCCTTCTAACGTCATGAAAAAACTAATTACTTGAGGGAAAGATCTCATTCATTCATGCACTCATTCATAAAGACTTGGTACAGAATGTACATGGGAACATAAAGCTCTGAAATTCTAGGGGTAGAATCGACGTAGCTGTTCGATGTTCCACGCGTTGGTGAAGATTGCCCCTTTTTCATCCGCTAGCTTGTATGTCCCCAGCTTCAAGACTTCGGCCACTACATATGGGCCCTCCCATGGTGGAGTCAACTTGTGGCGTCCTTGATTGCTCTGCCGCCATCGTAGGACAAGGTCGCCCACGTTCAGATCTCTCTTGCGCACGTGCTTGTCGTGGTAGCGTCGAAGCTTCTGCTGGTATCTGGCGGAGTTGAGGAGGGCCATGTCTCGAGCTTCCTCGAGTTGGTCGACCGCATTCTCTCGAGTTTCTTTATTTGATTGCTCGTTGTATGCTTTGAGTCAAGGGGATCCATACTCGAGGTCCGTTGCGAGCACAGCCTCAGAGCCATAGACCATGAAGAATCGGGTGTATTTTGTGGCCCTGCTTGGCGTCGTCCTTAAGCTCCATAGGACCGAGGAAAGCTCCTCGACCCATTTCTTGCCGAACATCTTCAAGCGATTGTAGATCCTTGGTTTGAGCCGATGCAAAATCATGCCGTTGGCACGCTCGACCTGGCCGTTAGTTCGAGGGTGGGCCACTGCTAACCAGTTCACACGGATGTGATGCCGATCGCAGAAGTCCAAGAACTTTCTACCGGTGAACTGAGTGCCATTGTCGGTGATGATGACATTGGGGATCCCAAACCGGTGGATGATGTTGGTGAAGAAAAGGACGGCCTGCTCGGAGCGGATGTTGGAGATGGGTCGAGCCTCTGGATGTCGGTGATGATGTTTGTGGTTGGCTCCTCCCTTATGGTAAGGGCATGGCTCCTTTAGCAACTTATCGAAGATGCCTCCCTCTAGGGGGCCTCGAGGCCTTTTGCGTTCCATGGCGGCGAGGAGATCGTCGTCGAGGTCATTCTGCTGGAACAACCACGTTTTCTTCTTATTTTTGTTCTTCTTGGGCCCTTGACTAGGGCCCTCATCATCGTCGGTGGACAACTTGCCTTTCCTTCTTTCGCAGCTGAAGAAGGCGCCGACCGCTTCTTCCCCTGCGGCGTAGTTTGCGACTACGTCCATCAGCTCGTCGACGGTCTGAGGGCGATTCCGGCCTAACTCCCGCACCAAGTCTCGACTGGTGGTACCAGAGACAAAGGACAGGATGACGTCGTGGTCGGGGATATGTGTGTTGACGGTCCTTAAGTATCAAATTTAATTATCAAATAATTAAAGAAAAGGATCCAAATGAAATCAACATCTAGATTTAGGGTTTTATCTGACAGAATTCCACGAGTTTTGGTGTTTGTCTATTTCTGCAGGGGGTTATCAGGAAATACGGAAGAAAGGCCCACACGTCGGGATTACATAGAGATATTAACGTGCCGTGCAATTATCTTACATCTAGAAGACTCCAGAAGCCACGAGACCGAAGCGAAGGCGAAACGGGGCTTGACCCTGGGCGCCCGCCCAGTTGGTCAGGGCGCCCGCCCTGCCTCTGAGTCCAATCAGGACTCTGCTTCGCGGGAGATCTCCACCGACCTAAAGGATGAATCTAAACCATACAATCTATGTCGGTTTGATCCAATGGCCCATATTCACTTGAAGGGACTATAAAACCAGACCTCCTGGCCCCTGGAGGAGCGAGCCTCTCAACCCTAATTCATTGTTCCATCAAGGGAGAAGAAGCCTCTGATCAAGATTAGAGCCACCACATCAATTATATATCTAGATTAGCATAGCTACATAGGATTAGAACTAGAAGGAGTCAATCTTCGATTGGTTTCCGGATCTGCCAAGAGGATTCTTGGTAATTCTCTAATTGTGCTTCTAATTGCTTTCTAATTATCTTTGTTCTTCAATATTATGAATATGACTTTGTTCTACTTCAATATATTGCTTATGACTTTGCTCTACTTGCTTATATTCAAGATTATATTGTTCTTAGTTTATCATAGTTATGTACTTGGCTTAGTTAGATTGGATCTATATACATGCTTAGGATCGTATAGCGTTTATCCATCGGATCCATGGGTAAATGATAGATATTGTGTAGGCGTGGTGCTTATACCGTATTTATCTGCGATTGTACCCAATATGCCAGATCGTGGTGTGGTTCGTGATAGTGACAGCTTCATTGATTCTTATATAGTCCCCCTCTCGTGTATTGGGCTGGCAGAGCAATATTATTACAGGGGAGTGATTGCTATGTTTCCCATATTCCTTGCTAATATCACTATGCATGGGCGTAGTCTTATCTCGCAATGATTGCTAAGTATGCTTGCACTAACTATGATATGCTAGACTATATAGTTGAGAATAACTTAGGGAATATTCTTGTAGTTCGTTCTAATACCATGCTAATGACTTTCTAGAGTATCTAATTGAGGTGCTTATCATATTTATTATGTGGCTAGATCAGATTAATTATCCTTGTCACTATTCATTATTTCATATATCTTTTATGTGACACTTATCCCTGTATGAAGAGTTAGATATAATGTTCTCAATTATACATGCAATGATAGATGCTCAATCTCATATTCTATTCTGTAATCACTATTGATGATTGTTAATCCCTTCCCAGTGGTAAAAATATAAATAACGATACGTGGAATACTTCCCGGTTAAAATGCTGCATCGGTATTAATCTGTGCGCTTGCAGATCCCATTCATTATTTATTTAGAAGAGCAATTGCATATTTCAATACCGCGTCTCTTATATGATGCTGGGGATGACAACTTGGCTTAAGTGGTGTGAGGGATAGGTTTGGCATTTTTGGCACCATTACTAGATTTAGAGAACTTAGTCTACTTTTGGTAATGATGTTAAGAATACCCAACAAGCATTTTTGGCGCCGTTGCCGGGGAAGGTTGAGTACTAATCAGGAATGGAATAAAGGATTTTGAGTTATCATTCGCATCACTAATATGATTGAGCTTATCTATTCTCTCATACAGTTTTACCCCAATATTTTCCTATTTCATCTTATGCAGGGGAATGTATGAATAGAAGACATCTTCCAGGAAATTTTGTTGACAATCCCGAAGCATTATTCAAGAAGAAGAGAGCCAAGCTAAAGAAATCATCAACACTTCAGCAAGAAGCTTCATCCAATCAAGAAGATCACCGGAACTTGTCTTCAGAGTTCGAAGCCATGGCGAACAAATCAATCCGCGAGTTCTCAGGTCCCACTACGGACAACATCCGCACTGGACCTGCTGCAGAGATCGATGGCAACTTTGAGCTCAAGCCTGGACTTATCAACATGGTGCAATCCAATCAGTTCTGTGGGAAGGCACACGAAGATGCTAGTGCTCATTTACAACACTTCCTGGAGATTTGCAACACATTCACCATATCAGGAGTTTCCAAAGATGCTATACTACTTCGCCTCTTCCCATTCTCACTGTTAGGAAGAGTGAAGCAGTGGTTCTACGCTACAAAGGAGAAGAATACTACGTGGGCACTCTGCTCAACAAACTTCCTGGCTAAGTTCTTTCCCATGGGCAAGACCAATGCTCTCCGTGGGAAGATTATGAGTTTTCAGCAACAAAATGATGAATCTGTTCCAGAAGCATGGGAGCGCTTTCAAGACTACATCCTAGAATGTCCCCATCATGGAATGGAGAGTTGGCTATTGATGCAGACGTTTTATCATGGGCTCGGCAACAGTGCCCGAGAGACCATGGATGCTGCAGCTGGAGGAGCATTCTTATCACTTACTATACCACAAGCCACAGCTCTTGTGGAGAAGATGGCGTCCAATCAAAGCTGGAATGAAGAGAGGACCCAGACACGCAAGAGAGGTGGAGGTATGCATCAGCTGAAGGAGGTAGACATGCTGTCTGCAAAGCTAGACCTGCTCATGAAGAAGCTCGACGATAGAGCTGGAGATAAGAAAGAAGTTATGCACATCTACGACTCTCACATGACTTGTGAGGAGTGTGGAGACACTGGACACTCAGGCAACCACTGCCCTGAGATACTTGAGGATGTGAACTACATCAACAACAACAACTACTACTACTACAATTGTCCTCAACAAAATCAAGGTTGGAATCAACAGAGGCCTAACTACTCAGGTAACTATCAAGGTAACAATTCTTACAACAATAATAATAATTTTCCACCTTTGAGAGAGTTAGTGTCTAATCAAGGAAAGCTAATGGATAACCTATCTAAGAAATTGGCATCTAATGATAAAATGCTAGAAAATATAAATAATAGAATGGATAATTTCTCTACTGCCATCAAGAATCAAATTAGCTTTAATAAAATGATTGAATCTCAGTTAAATCAAATAGCTGCTGCTGTTCCTACTACTAACCCCGGTATACCATCACAACCGGAAGGATTAGAATCTGCAAATCTTGTAGACACGTTTGATGCAGGTAATTGGAGTAACCCCGTCAATGAATTCTCTACTGACCTTCTGCCGGTCAAGAGAGGCGATCCAGGACGCCCCGTCATCCCGATCTCCATCGGCATGGTGGACGTTCCAGAAGCACTCTGCGACTTTGGCTCCAGTGTCAACATTATACCCAGGGTACTCTATGAAAAATTCTTTACATATCCTTTATTAGAAACAACCATGTGTTTGCAGTTTGCAGATCAGGCGATAACTTTTCCAAAGGGAATATTGAAGAACCTTTGTGTCCGAGTTGGTACCTTATATGCCCCAGCAGACTTCGTAGTGGTAGAGACCGGAAATGATGAGAGAGCACCTATCATCTTAGGGAGGCCATACTTGAACACCACGGGAGCTATCATCTACGCAAGTGCTGCTAAGATCAGTTTCTACGTCAAAGGGAGGAAGAAGACATTTTTCTTCAAGAACAAGACTACACAAATTCCAGATCAATCCAGACGTGAATCAAGGAAGAGGACCAACAGGAGAAATAAGAATAAACAAGTGTGGACCAAGTCAGCTAAGATGGTCACTGTAGTTCATGGAGGCCAAGATCACCAACTTAAGTCACCGCTTTTGACCAAGAAGGATGACCCAGGAATGTCAAGCATTTACTGCTCCATAAATGGATACAACTTCTACAAGACATTTTGTGACACCGGATCGGGCGTCAACATAATGGCCGCAGTCACCTATCGGCTCTTGTTCGGGACCATGCCACTAAGACCAACATACATTCAGCACCAGATGGCAGATCAGACATTTCGAGAAGTTAAAGGAATAGTAACTGATGTCCCAGTCAAAATAGACGATCACTTTGTCTACACAGACTTTCAGGTTATTGACATGGGAGAAGATGAGTACGATCCACCCATCATCCTTGGAAGACCGTTCCTCAGCACCGTTAAAGCAATTATCTACATTGGAACCGGAGAAGTCCATATGCACTTCCCCTCAGAGAAGGTACGCCGTTATTTTACTGACCCTAACTATATCGTTGAAGAATCTAAGCAGGTCAGAAAGAGACGCAACCGCAACCAGAGGAGGCAGATCATCAAGGACGGATGGGCAGACTATGAAGGAGAAGTTGTAAGGTCAGAAGATGTAGAGTTTAAACAGAATTATCCAGAGGAGATTGAAGCACCAAGTCAGGTGTGGAAAATGAAGATAACTATACATGAAGAGGAGGCGCTACCGGAAGTACCGACTACACCACCCAACGAACCTCAGAACAATTAAGAAAATGGAGAGTCCCGTTCGGAGGACTTAAAAACACCGAACGCCTTGCCAAGAGGTAAACTTGGTAGTTATTCTTTCCCTTTTAATTATTTCAAATAGTTTACTTAGTTAATCATGTTCGTACTATCTTAAAAAGAAAATAAAAATGTGAAAAAACAGTAAGCCCCATGTGAGTATACAAGTGGCATAAAACCCATAAGTACATTCACTGTGGTGGCATAAAAATAAAATAAATATTTTTCTGCTTTATAAAATAAAAAAAATATAAAAAAACAGGGAATAATAATTATTAAGGAGTCTCAAGATGATAAATGCTAGATATTTATGCTAACACTTAATCAGTTCCACAAGCTTTGTTGTCTATTTGAGCTCCACAGAATTTAAGAATCAAGAAGACTAGCGGACGGAGTACATTCTAATCGCTGTCAGAATGCTGCTGACTTTCAAATACACCTCTGCCACCTGCTAGCTACATCAAGAGAAATTACGTCAAAATTCAGCTTGGGGGAGAGCACCCCCATTTATCTCGATAAGTATTTCTATCTATCTATCTTTACACTCATATTATTTTAGAATATAAATATACATAACTATGAAAAAACAAATAAAGATTTTTATGCTTATATATATGTCTTTTGCTTAGTGTGTTTAATAAAATAAATAAAGTGGCTATGCTAATCTGTATCTTAATAATAAAACTCAAGCATGGATATGATGAATAGTTGCTCTGCCTAATTTGCACATTTTAAGTTCTCTCTCAAGTTTAGATATAACTGTTATAATTTAAAGCTTGCTCTAGACCTGAACTTGTGGGATGAAAACTTGATCTGCAGTCTAAGTTGTTAACGGATACGATATGGGAAGGGTGAGCTGCTGTTTATCTGTTCCTAGAGATGCTAGAATTCTGGAGAATTTTATTTTTGAAAATCTTTAAAATATTGCATGATGAGTTCGTGTATGATGAGAGTTTAAATTCCTACCACAGCCATATATACATGCTTGCTAGACTTTGAGCCACACATTTACTATTTACTGCTTATGAGCATTGAGTGTGGTCAAGCTGTGTAGACCCTTAGGAACTTGTCATGTGGTTAAATCAAGATTTCACTTGCACGTTCACTCATATATGCTACTTCTACTCCGGAAGTACCATCCACATATATCCATCCATTTCCATCTCCAGAACCACCTAAAAATATTCTACTCCTAATCCAGGAGAGAATAACCAAAAATATTTTTGTTTTTCCTTGTGAAATAAATGCTCAAGTTATCTTGTTACTACCACTTGCTATATTATCTCATGAGATGAGTGCTCTAAAAAAATACGAGGAAATAAAAAGGAGCAAGTGCTCGGAACCTCGAAAGAAAAGAGAAAGTGAGACAAGAGGTAAAAATGGACAAGTGTCCGACAGTAGAATTAGGGGTGCAAGATACCCACCTGAGAGAAAAGAAAAAGAAGAGCATCTCATTCTCCTCATAAAGTTTCAAAAAAAGCAAGGAAGGTATGTATCTTCTCAAAGAGCAAAGTAGAATTAGACTTCCACCACCATTGTTTTCACCATTGTTATCACCATCATCACCATACATCATTCATTCGCCACACATGCACATCTTGATTAAACTCATTGGCTTGTTTCTTTGGATCCATGGTTTGACTATACAATACATGTCTTGTAAGTATGTATACTTTATTTCCCACCTATGAGCTCCAGATATTAAAGCCTTATTAGAGTAGGGTGAGAGAGAAGGCAATGTCACAATGCCTTATACCACAAATACTACATATCTTGAGAGAAGGCATATACCATCACTGCCTTGGTAAGGATCCAGAAATACCACAAAAGAGAGACCTGAGAGAGTCATACAAGGAATCTCTGAGTTTTATTTGAAAATCTGCAAAAACCCCAGAGCTATAGCTGATCAAGAATAAGAGACATGGCACTTGACTAGACTATTCTATCTTTTAACCACTCAAGACAGAAGTGACAGTTACAAGTCCCATGGTGAAGGTAAAGTAAGTAAGTTTTAAGTCTTGACAGTTTACTCTAACTTAGAGATGAGATCTTATTTAAAAAGCATGTGTACCATCAATTTTTAAATATATTGCAATAACTTATGATCCATAGCTGAGTCTATCCTTGCTCAGAGACGAGCAAGAGGTAAGCTTGGGGAGTTTGTTGACGGTCCTTAAGTATCAAATTTAATTATCAAATAAATAAAGAAAAGGATCCAAATGAAATCAACATCTAGATTTAGGGTTTTATCTGACAGAATTCCACGAGTTTTGGTGTTTGTCTATTTCTGCAGGGGGTTATCAGGAAATACGGAAGAAAGGCCCACACGTCGGGATTACATAGAGATATTAACGTGCCGTGCAATTATCTTACATCTAGAAGACTCCAGAAGCCACGAGACCGAAGCGAAGGCGAAACGGGGCTTGACCCTGGGCGCCCGCCCAGTTGGTCAGGGCGCCCGCCCTGCCTCTGAGTCCAATCAGGACTCTGCTTCGCGGGAGATCTCCACCGACCTAAAGGATGAATCTAAACCATACAATCTATGTCGGTTTGATCCAATGGCCCATATTCACTTGAAGGGACTATAAAACCAGACCTCCTGGCCCCTGGAGGAGCGAGCCTCTCAACCCTAATTCATTGTTCCATCAAGGGAGAAGAAGCCTCTGATCAAGATTAGAGCCACCACATCAATTATATATCTAGATTAGCATAGCTACATAGGATTAGAACTAGAAGGAGTCAATCTTCGATTGGTTTCCGGATCTGTCAAGAGGATTCTTTGTAATTCTCTAATTGTGCTTCTAATTGCTTTCTAATTATCTTTGTTCTTCAATATTATGAATATGACTATGTTCTACATCAATATATTGCTTATGACTTTGCTCTACTTGCTTATATTCAAGATTATGTTGTTCTTAGTTTATCATAGTTATGTACTTGGCTTAGTTAGATTGGATCTATATACATGCTTAGGATCGTATAGCGTTTATCCATCGGATCCATGGGTAAATGATAGATATTGTGTAGGCATGGTGCTTATATCGTATTTATCTGCGATTGTACCCAATATGCCAGATCGTGGGGTGGTTCGTGATAGTGACAGCTTCATTGATTCTTATATAGTCCCCTTCTCGTGTATTGGGCTGGCAGAGCAACATTATTACAGAGGAGTGATTGCTATGTTTCTCATATTCCTTGCTAATATCACTATGCATGGGCGTAGTCTTATCTCGCAATGATTGCTAAGTATGCTTGCACTAACTATGATATGCTAGACTATATAGTTGAGAATAACTTAGAGAATATTCTTGTAGTTCGTTCTAATACCATGCTAATGACTTTCTAGAGTATCTAATTGAGGTGCTTATCATATTTATTATGTGGCTAGATCAGATTAATTATCCTTGTCACTATTCATTATTTCATATATCTTTTATGTGACACTTATCCCGGTATGAAGAGTTAGATATAATGTTCTCAATTATACATGCAATGATAGATGCTCAATCTCATATTCTATTCTGTAATCACTATTGATGATTGTTAATCCCTTCCCAGTGGTAAAAATATAAATAACGATACCTGGAATACTTCCCGGTTAAAATGCTGCATCAGTATTAATCTGTGCGCTTGCAGATCTCATTCATTATTTATTTAGAAGAGCAATTGCATATTTCAATACCGCGTCTCTTATATCATGCTGGGGATGACAACTTGGCTTAAGTGGTGTGAGGGATAGGTTTGGCATTTTTGGCACCATTACTAGATTTAGAGAACTTAGTCTCTCCTGACTTCTGCTTGCACTTGCTGAGGTCCCACGAGTTGCCGGGTCGTATGTAGGTCATTTGAAGTTACCCTCGAACACTCTGACCAAATCGACCCAGTCGCGGATCTGGTTGGCTGGGAGCTCCTCGAGCCACCTGCGGGCGGTGTCGGAGAGGAAGAGCGGCAGCTGTCGGATAATGGATCGATCGTCCCCTCGAGCGCCTCCTAGCTGACAGGCCAGCCTGAAGTCCGCCAGCCACAGCTCTGGCTTGGTCTCGCTGTTGTATTTTGCAATGCTGGTCAGGGGTCAGAACGGGCTGGGCAGTGGCGTGCTGCGGATTGCCCTGCTGAACACCCGCGGGCCTGGTGGCTCTGGGGCCATCCGGTCCTCATCGCTGTCGTACCTTCCACCGCGATGGGCGCTGTAGCCGTGCTCTTCCGCATCCCCATACCGACGGCGACGATTCTCGTCGATGTCGCGTCGCATGTCGTGTCGTCGCTGGTTGTCGACGGGGAGGACGAGCGTGGTCTTTTTCCCTCGAGGGGGCGGCTGCTGATGGACCGATACCTCCTTTTCGTTGTGGGCCGGCTCATCGCGCTTTTTCGTGGCTGCTTCCCGACGTCGAGAGGCCGAGCTTTCGGCCTGCTGAACTGCTGCTACCTGGAACAAAGTGTGCACCTCGTCTCGAATGCGTCGCGCTTGGGAATTCGATGGCTCAGGCATATTACGCAGCAACATTGTTGCTGCCACGACGTTCTGGCCTGCTCGAGGGAAGCGGCTGACGGGTTGCTCAGGCTCTTCGTCTCCGACAATCTGCCTATGGACTTCCCGACCTCGTCTGCGGACGCTTCCGCCGGGTGGGTAAGGCAGGTCCTGCTCAAGAATTTGCTCGAGCAGGACGAGGTGCTCACGATCTTCCTCGAGTTTTGTCTTGAGCTCTCGCAGCTGCGCAAGTTGCGCCATAGAAACATCCATGTCCCTCCTCCAGCAGCCGCTGCCTGAGCGAGGTTATCGTGTATCGCCCAGGGCCCAGGCGACGGAGGCCTCGTACCTGGGAGAAATCCGGTAGCTCGGACGTCGGTTGCTGTGCTCCAGGGTCGCGTGGGAGGACCAATGGTCTCTCCACTTATGTCTGGGCATTTGGACATATCGTCCTGGCGAGTGACGCCACGGCATTGTCCAGGCCGAACAGCAATGCTCTTCTTGGGGCGACCAGCCCGTGTGGAAGTAGCCTGGCGGTGGGGGAGAGTGCGCGGGGCGCGTCACCTCCTGTCGTCGTGTGATCCTCGCGGTGCCGAATCGTCATGCCCACGGCTTCGGCGCGCGGTGCCGTCGGCTCCGGTCGTGATGAGGCAGAAGGGCGACGGTGGTGCTGTCCATGCCTCTTCTTGGGCGGGGAGGCGTGGTGGCGAGGACGTCTTGGGGCCCTCGTCCGTACTGGCGCAATGCGGGCTCCTCCCGGTCCTTTGATCGAGAGTAGGATCATGTCGTAGCCGGAGCAAGTAGACATGAATTCGAGACTCCCAAACCAAATCACCGTGGAGCGCGGAATCGGCGAAATGAGAGTGGCCATCTAGAAAGGAATGGGAAATCGGTGAAAAACACGCAGGACCCCTACCTGGCGCGCTAACTGTCGGTGTTTTCCCCACGGGGGGTCACACCAACGAGTAAATTTGTATGCGTGCTCCCTTTTCCAGATGGTGATGCAAAAAGACACAAATATTTATCCTGGTTCGGGCAAGAGAAGGCCCTACGTCCAGCGGGGGAGAGAGAGTTTGTATTATTTTGCACCTAAGTGCTTGTACAGGGGTGAATACAAGCGTGGTATGGGGTGTAGTGATGTGAGTAGCACTACTACGTATGGCTGGTGAGTTGTCTTGTCCTCTCTTCCTGGGCCTCCCCTTTTATAGTTCCAAGGAGGAGCCCAGGGTACAAGTATAGGCGTCAGAGTAGGTGTCGATAGAGGTATGGCGCGCTGACCTACTCGAGGCCTCCGTACCGGCGTGGTCTCGAGTTGTCCTGTCCTGGTAGCTTGATGATGATTATGCGTGCCCCGGTATCCTGCTCTGCGCGCCGTCTTGGGCTGGTTTGTCGGTTGCACGCCTGTACGTCAAGACGTCAGATGCGTCGGAGTGGTTGTAGTGCTGTCTTTCGACACCCAACCCTTCCCCAGGAAGGACACGTGTCTGATCGAGGGTCGGTTGCTGTGCAACGCCTCGCTAGCCAGAGCGCTGACCTTGGACGTCTCGAGGGGGTCTTGATTAGACGTTCCGTCCGTGCTTTCTGCGTCTTGACACGCCCTGGGTTATTTGGTGGGGAAGGCTGAAAAAAGAATGATGGGATGGGTGCCTGTTCCCTATCACGCTTCCCGTGACCTGCGTGTTAGGTGAGAACGCGACAGGCGTATTAAATGCCCTGGTTCCCGTGCCTGCGTCAGGCGGCGGGCGGCGTCCTTGCGCTCGACGCCTTCCGATTCGCTCGAGCCTGCTTCCGTATTCGACGATAGCCAGCGCTCGAGCCCCGATCGATTCGCTCAACACCCTTTCCGTCTTCGAGGCTGCGGTCGTCGATGACCATACGTGTGACTGGGCAGGGTGTCGAATAGGAGGCCTCGAATTGTGTATGGATAATCCCGACATGGACATCAGCTGGGGTACCCCTTACTGATATCCTCGACAAGTATTTATACAGAGATACCACAGGCGGTTGCTTAAGCAAGCCACCTGTGATAAAATGTTTCCACAGGCGGTTGACTTAAGCAAACTGTCAGTGTAAATGCTCATTTACACTGGCGGCTGGCTTAAGTCAACCGGCTGTGGAAACATTTTATGCGGCTTGCTTAAGCCAGCCGCCTTACACTGGCGGTTGGCTTAAGTCAACTGCCTGTGATAAACGGTTTCTACAGGCGGCTGGGATCTCTGACCCCGCCCTATTTATACCTCAGACGCGTCGTAAGTGGAACCGCTTGTGGTATAAAAAGGGGACGCCAACTATGAGCCTGATTCTACTAGTGTACAGCCTCTACTGAACTTGCATTGCATTACTAGCTATACAAAATAGGTGTCAATAAGTTCCTGGGTAATTTTTTGGTTTATGCAGATATGGGACTATAGTATCAGTTTATGTTGCGGAAATACGCATATCTGGCGTTTGCTTCATGCATGCTGCTTCAGCCCCATATACTCACAGCGGAGAAAAATCAAGCAAGAATAACACGTACTAGTCAGTTATTGGAGAAGACAAGTTTCTAGTAGACTTCAATATATGGAGAAGATGGAGGGAAGAAACTCACCGATACTTAGTGAACTCAACGATACTAGTGGAGGCGTGGAGGCTGGTTTGAGTGGCATTGTCCCCCGTATGTACTACTAGTAGTAATCAATGGTGGATGGTCATGTGAGACTAATTGAATTAGATAGCTATCAACTTGGTTTGAGCAGCATTGTGCACCGTATGTAGTATTAGTAGTAACCAATGGTGGATGGTCATGTGAGACTAATTGAATTAGATAAGCTATCAACATTGAGAGACAGATGTGTTAACTACTTTTTTCCGTAAACTTTGATGAGCTTGCACTCTTCCTAATAAAAAGGTATTAGCTAGTTTGCAGCTGCTACTGGATCTCAACATGATCTAGTAATCTACCAGCAGGAAGCCCCTTTTTATTATTGCCATGTTGAATCTAGGAACATTTTAAAACAATCTTCTCTCAGTTTTAGATGAGTGTGAAACACCGCAAAAATTTAAATGGCAACAAAACTGCAAGACATATAATATCTTAAGAGATATTTTAGGGTGCTTGAGAGGAACCGGTGGTTCCTCCCGTCAAAACTAATTGCCGCAGGTATTAATTAGGGAAATTAATTAATTGTAATGAAGGATAGTTTAGTACTTTCCTAATCTCTTACTCCTTCCTAACCATTTGCACGGCTGGCCGACGGATGATGGTTGCGTGTACGGCTTGCTGTCTGCAGGCGCAGGCCGGAGCATATCTGCAAGCGGCTGCAAGCCTCAACTCGGCCGGCTTTAGTGTTAACCGCAGCAACTCTGTCGGCTTTAGGGATCACCGCAGCAGATGACCGTCCAGGACTCGTCGTTGATTGTGTTTTCAAAAGAGAATTTGCTCAAGTTATTCTTTGAGCAAAGAGTAGTTTAGTCCCTCTTTTATGTCAATGGCTAGAAGCTTATGTGTAATTTGGCTTATATTTTTTCTTTCCTTCTTGGTTTCTTGAGACTATGTACAGATGTCTACTTTTTTCGTTCAATAAAAGCACAGTAGGGGGATTCCCCTCCTGTTTACATAAAAAAAAAGCAGGAGCTGTCCGCCCAAGAATCTCGTGCAGTGAGAGTCTCATTCTCATCCAATGCAAAAGAGTCTGGTTCTGAGACGGAGGGGCATGACCACTCCCTGAGAGACACTACTAGAGAACAGACCTTTCGTCGATGTGCCAATGACCTTTAGTCCTAGCATTTTTGGCGCCCGGGACAAAAGAGATATTTAGTCCCGGTTGGTGAAGCCAACCGGGACTAACGGTCCCTCCCCAACGGCTCCGGTGTCAGGCGCTGTCGGGAGAGACCTTTAGTCCCGGTGTGTGTTACGAACCGGGACTAAAGACCTACCTTTAGCCCTGGTTTATGCCACTAACCGGGACTAAACCTTTTGTCCCAGTCTTTGGCACCAACCGGGGCTTAAGGTAGGTTTTTAGTCCCGGTTGGCAACACCAACCGGGACTAAACCCTCCCCGCTATAAATTGAATCTCCCTCCTCCCTTCTTCCTCTCCCTGCCTGAGCCCGAGCTCCTTTGTTCTTGCTTGTTCTTCCATTGTTCTTCTTTGTTATTGCTCTCATCTCCCGCGATCGATCCATTTCAACGCTTCCATGCCGTCCTCGATTTGTTTGAAAGGTTGCTAGCTTCATCCTCCTATGTTTCTCACCGCCATATGTAATTTCATATTGGACATATGTCTATTTTGATTATTTCATGTTGCCATCTCTCCAATCATCGTCTTCTCATATTTGAATTTTTTTGAACGATGCTAAGTGTGTGCCCGCTAAAAACTAGTATACACAAATCATTACTACTATGTATACACGAATCATGTTAAGTTCTATTATAGATATTATAGGATATTTTCTACTTTAATATGTTCATGTTCTTATTTTAAAATATTAATAATATAATTTTTGTTGTAATTGTTAAATAAATTGTTTTTCACTTTAAAAATTCTTGAAATTAATTTTCTTTACTGATAAAATTATAGCTTTTAATAGAAAAATTACAATTCCATGATAATGCAGATAATGGCACGCCATTGGATGTACAATGCTGATCGCCGCTCCAACGAGTTCATTCAGGGCGTGCGAGAATTCCGCAGAGTGGCAGAGCAAAATAAGCGGGATGGTTTTATGTGCTGCCCATGTGCCGTTTGTAAGAATTTGAAGGAATTTTCAAACTCAAGAGAAATTCACTTGCACTTGTTCACGAATGGTTTCATGCCAAACTATATTTGTTGGACCAAACACGAAGAGTCTGGGGTTATGATGGAAGAAGGTGAAGAAGAGCAAGCGTACCCTAACGATGTTTTTGCTCAATACTGCGACTTCGCAGTAGAGGACGAAGGTGATGAAGACGGGGATGCAGGAAACAGTATCGTTGATGATGACGATGCTCTTGGTGATGTCATTCGCGACGTACAGAGAGATTGCAAAAGTGCAAAGGAGAAGGCCAAATTTGACCAAATGCTAGAGGATCACAAGAAGCTACTCTACCTGTCGGCCGAAGACGGACAGAAAAAGCTAGGAACGACACTGGAGTTGTTACAGTGGAAGGCAGAGAATGGTATTTCTGACAAGGCATTTGGAAAATTACTGAAGATCCAAAAAAAGATGCTTTCGAAGCCTAATGAGTTACCCACCACTACATACGAAGCAAAAAAGATCGTCTGCCCTTTGGGATTACAAATCGAGAAGATACATGCATGCCCTAATGACTGCATCCTGTACCGTGGCGAGCACGAGAAATTAGATGAATGCCCTGTTTGCCATGCGCCACGGTACAAGATCTTGCGAGATGACCTTGGCGATGTTGAGGATGAAGAACGTCCGAGGAAGAGAATCCCTGCCAAGGTTATGTGGTATGCTCCAATATTTCTACGCCTAAAACGTTTGTTCAGAAATAAGGAGCATGCAAAGTTGTTGCGATGGCACAAAGAAGACCGTAAGGTGGACAACATGTTGAGACACCCTGCAGATGGTTCTCAGTGGAGAGGAATCGATAGAGAATTCCCAGAATTTGCAGAGGACGCAAGAAACCTAAGGTTCGCATTGAGTATGGATGGATTTAATCCTTTTGGGGACCACAGCTCTAGTCATAGCACTTGGCCCGTTACTCTATGTATCTACAACCTTCCTCCGTGGTTATGCATGAAGCAGAAGTTCATTATGATGCCGGTGCTCATCCAAGGTCCGAAGCAACCTGGCAACGACATCGATGTTTACCTGAGGCCATTGGTTGAGGAACTCCAGCTTCTATGGAGCAAACCAGGTGTGCGTATGTGGGATGAGTACAAACAGGAAGCATTCCACCTACGAGCATTGTTGTTCGTGACAATCAATGATTGGCCAGCTCTAAGCAATCTTTCAGGACAGACAAACAAGGGATATAATGCTTGCACCCATTGCTTTGGTGACCTTCAAGCTATCTATTTGAAAAAATGCCGAAAGGTCGTGTACCTTGGCCATCGTCGATTTCTTGCTAAGAACCACCAGTTGAGAAAGAAAGGCAAACATTTTAAAGGTACGGCAGAACACCGGTCCAAGCCAGGCAACCGAGATGGGGCATAGGTATTCGAGATGGTCAAAGATTTGAAAGTAGTGTTTGGAAAGGGAGAAGGCAGCGAACCTGTTCCGAAAGACGCTTCGGGGCGTGCGCCAATGTGGAAGAAAAAGTCAATATTTTGGGAGCTACCATATTGGAAACACCTTGAGGTCCGCCACTCCATCGACATGATGCACCTGACGAAGAATCTTTGTGTCAATCTCCTAGGGTTTATGGGTGTGTTTGGAAAGCCTAAGGATACCCTTAAGGCTCGAGAGGACTTAAAGCGCATGAAAGAACGAGACAACCTGCATCTAGAGCAGACAGATGATGGACGCCAGTATTTAAGACCTGCTAGCTACACTCTTAGCAATGAGGAGAAGGAAATCATGTTTGAGTGCCTAAGCAGCATCAAGGTCCCATTTGGGTTCTCCTCCAACATAAAGCGTATAATAAATGTGCCAGAGAAAAAAATTTTCAACTTAAAATCGCACGACTGCCACGTGATTATGACACAACTGCTTCCGGTTGCCTTAAGAGGAATTCTACCTCCACATGTACGTCTGGCCACCGTGAAGTTGTGTGCATTCCTCAATGCAATTTCTCAGAAGGTAATCAATCCTCTTGATCTAGCTACTCTACAGAACGATGTGGTTCAATGTCTTGTCAGCTTTGAGTTGGTGTTTCCTCCATCTTTCTTTGATATCATGACACATCTCGTAGTTCATCTTGTCAAAGAGATTCATATTCTGGGTCCTGTCTTCCTACACAACATGTTTCCTTAGAGAGATTTATGGGTGTACTGAAAAAATATGTTCACCCGCGGGGTCGGCCAGAAGGAAGCATCATCAAGGGATACGGGACAGAGGAGGTCATTGAGTTCTGTGTGGACTTTATTCCTGATCTTGACCCGATTGGTCTTCCTAAATCAAGGTATGAGGGGAGACTCGGTGGAAAGGGTACACTAGGAAAAAAACATATATCAGCCAGGGTGATGATTTATTCAATAAAGCGCACTACACAGTCCTTCGAAACTCCATTGTGGTGGAACCGTATATTGAGGAACACATGGATTTTGTACGATCCGAGAATCCTAGAAAGAATGAGACTTGGGTTACGCGTCATCACATGGAAACATTTGGTGACTGGTTGCGAAAAAAATGCCAGGGTGATAAAGATATTGGAGATGAACTTTATTTGTTGGCTAGGCAACCAGCGTGGCACGTCCTCACGTACAAAGGGTACGAGATAAATGGAAATACATTTTACACCGTATCACAAGATAAAAAGAGTACCAACCAAAACAGTGGTGTCCGTGTGGATGCCACGGACACGAATGGGGACAGGCACACATATTATGGTCGTATAGAGGAGATTTAGGAACTAGACTATGCACATAATTTTAAAGTCCCTTTATTCCGATGCCAATAGGTGAAGATGAAAGGAGGTGCATCAGTCGATAAGGAGTACAGAATGACAACAGTGGACCTCAACAATATTGGATATACAAACGATCCATTCGTCCTCGGTACTAAGGTGAATCAGGTATTCTATGTGAAAGACATGTCTACAAAACCTAAGAGAGGGAAACAAGAGGAGAAAAACACCAACGAGCCAAAGCAACACATCATTCTTACAGGGAAAAGAAACATCGTGGGAATTGAAGACAAGTCAGACGTGTCAGAGGATTATGAAAAGGATGAACGGATACCACCCTTCTGTGTGGCCAAAGACCCAAGCATCATTCTTGTTGACGGTCCTTAAGTATCAAATTTAATTATCAAATAAACAAAGGAAAGGATCTAAATGAAATCAACATCTAGACTTAGGGTTTTATCTGACAGAATTCCACAAGTTTTGGTGTTTGTCTATTTCTGCAGGGGGTTATCAGGAAATACGGAAGAAAGGCCCACACGTCGGGATTACATAGAGATATTAACGTGCCGCGTAATTATCTTACATCTAGAAGACTCCAGAAGCCACGGGAAGGAAGCGGAGGCCGAAGGGGCCAGAGGCAGGGCGCCCGCCCTCCTGCCCTGGGCGCCCGCCCTGACTTGGAGCCCAATCAGGACTCTTTCTCTCGGGAGATCTCCACCGACCTAAAGGATCAAGAATAACCGTTCAATCAATGTCGGTTTGATCCAACGGCCTAGGTTCACTTGAGGGGACTATATAACCAGAACCCCTGGCCCCTGGAGGAGGCACCCCTTGATCATTATTCATTATTCATAGACAGAGCAAAAGCTAGGGTTTAGAGATGAGAGCTCTCCTCTTTTCTCTAAACTAGAGTAGATCTAGATAGTAGCAAGATGGAGAGAGAAGGAGGATTAGAGGAGAGGCCGGCCTGTCGGTTCTTCCTCCGGTTGTACTTCATCATGATCAAGCTCTAATCAAGCTTGCTCATGGGATGACTCTGGTAATCTACTTCTAATTCATTATGCAATTACTAATTATGTATGTTCTGGTTCACAACTCTTTTGAGTATTCTAATCTATAGGACGCTATAGGTGAAAGTTGTAGTATAGGTATAAGCGAGGTGCTTAGATCTAGATTACTTGTGGATATCCTCTGTCTAGCTGGATCGTGTGGTAGGCCGCGTAGGTGACAGTTACGTTGGTCCTCTGTAGTCCACCTCTCGTTAGGAGGATGGGTAGGGTTTATCGGCCTAAGGATAAGCATCCTTTGTGGTGTACTCTTATCACGTGGTTCGTCCCAGACATAGACATACCCCTTTGAAGTAGAGAAACCATAGTTATCCTCTCTATTCTGCTACCATCGCCCATATACTAAATTGCTCTACTCTCTATTCCCATATTATCAGCCATTGTTATCTTACCTTTAATATTGTTCTTATTCAATTCTACCATCTTTCCTATCTACACTTACCTATCTATCTTGGTTAAGTTAGAGCGTAGTTGGTTCTCCCGTTTCCCTGTGGATACGATAAAACCTTTAACCGGGTAAAAGCTTCAACGGTATCCGTGCGCTTGCGGATTATCTGTGTGCGTATAAATACCATAGTACACTCTAGTGCCATGCTGGGGATGACAACCTAGTATTCAAGTGGTGTTAGCAAGTGTCAACAAGCATTTTTGGCACCATTGTCGAGGAAACGGTTGCTAAGTTGACTACGAACTAGCTTAATCATTTTCTAGAAAAAAATAAAAAAAATATTTTCCTTTTATCCTTTGCCTCATCTCTACTAATCTTTCTTCTTATCTAATCCTTGATCTCTGGTCTATCATGAATTCAAACATGTCTATCTATGAATTTCATAGACCTACGGGCACACATCTCGAACCACCAAAATCTTCAAAGCCTATCATAGCATCTAGTTTTGAGATAGACCCCGAATACATAGAATTTGTTCAAAAACAACCTTTCTCAGAAGAAGGTGAGGAAAACCCATACACACACCTAAGAGAGTTTTGTCGAGTCTGTGACCTCCTTCGCATTGAAGGCATGTCTGATGAGACCCTTAAATGGAAGCTCTTTCCGTTCTCTTCAACGGGAAAAGCTAGACATTGGTGCAAACTCAAAGTAGGGAGTGTTCATGGAGATTGGAAGGAGTTACATAATAGTTTTCTTTTAAAATATTTTCCAATCTCCAAAGTGGCGGAACTTCGACGTGAGATTATTTCTTTTAGACAACTGGAAGAAGAATCTCTTAGGAAATCATGGGATCGCTTTATTAACCTTACTCTCACTGGCCCAAAGCTTTCTATTCTAGAAGAAGTTCTTCTAATTCACTTTTTTGAGGGCCTTAGTGGGGAAAATAAGCAAACCTTGAATACAGCCTCTAGAGGATCCTTCTATCACCTACCTGCTAGTGAAGCTTGGAATTTGATTGATTTATTAAGTGGAAGGTCTCCTAGCTTTTATATCCCTGAGAAAGAGACAGAACCAGTTCCTAGACAAGAAGAAGAAGTTTCGATAGCCAGATCACAACCACTTCAATTCCAAACTTTAGCTATCGATCCTAAACCATCAATACCCCAAAATTTTCCAAGGGAGGAAGGAATTCCGACCTTAAATCTTTCAGATGATGATGGTTTAGACTTCTGGTTCCATAAGAGACCTTCAAGCAGGGATAATTCAAATCCTCGCCATAATGGTTGTCTTAGAGAATGTCCTGGTTCCTGTTATGAAGAAGTCGAGGATGACACATCAAGTGAAGGAGAGCTAAGCCATATTGAAAATTCTAACACCTCCCCTTTCCTGATCACAAGTTCTAAATGGCTAGAATGTGTAGAATGGATGGATAAGGAAGAAGCCTTAATGAATTCTGACTTTGGTTCAATTTCAAATGGTGAGTTCTTGACTCCCTTTGAAGATGGGATTCATCCAACTATAGAAGAGGACATAAGTGAGACCAATCCAAGAGAAACTCTGAACATTCAGATTGGAGACGAAGATAACATTAATGAGCATAGAATTTATTTCATAGCCACTTTGTTTACTCCATGCTCCTATGCAACATCTTCCCAATCTATTGGTCTCTCCAACATCACCACATTTGAGATCTCCAACCCCCTCTTCCTTTCTATTTATAAAAACTTTAAAAGGGCGGTTGTCGATGCATATGTCTATAATAAATATTACAGATCTCGTTGAGTTGATCTTGATTTAGGTCAGCGTTGGAAGGGAAACCACTTCGCCGACATAAATTGATGGTTTCCCAAGGACAAGCTTGGTGTCCTAAAATAAGCACTGATCAGATCATAACAAGAGTTTTTAATTATTTGCAACATTACCTTGTGTATTGAGCATATAAGGATAATTGTAAAAATATTCCTTCGGGTATTCTTGTCACTAACCTTTCCAGGATTGGAACAAGAAGATCAGATGAATGACAAGCAAGTACAAGGTATGTCCAACCAATCATCATGCAACACTGAATTAAATTCATCCAAACTTGAACTCTGCAAAATTCAAGCTTGGGGGAGTACTTTACATAAAAACATCCTTTGCCATGTTGCTATGTTGGTTGTCCCTACCTTTAAGACATGCTCAATTTGTTAAATACCAATCACACTACTTCATCTCCACTTGAGTAGATCTCTATAAATGTTGTCATGTTACCTTTGTCTATTTACTAGTAAATGTTAGTTTAGAAGTACTGCACATACTTCTATTGGTTTTTAAATTAAGCATGGTGCTTAGGTTAAACAACCTTCCTTAATCTGATTAGACATGGAGTCTAGTTCGGTTATTGAACTAAAAACTGCTTGTGTAGACATTGGTATATTTTTGTCGGACTAACCCCTGCAGAAAAACTTTCAATATCGATTTGGGAAGTCCTGAGATAAACTCACATCAGAGACGAAGAGAGTGACACATGAAGTTTAACAATTTGCACAAGGAGGACATAACTCATTCATCATAGAGAGATGATCCATGGAGGGTGCCACAAACACGATGCACAACCACTAAGAAAGAAAAGCTTCCACAAGGTGATACTACACCATCACTCTTCAAGCAAGGTAACATCTTAAGGTACTTGACTATCACTTTTATAAGCTTCTCCTTGGTTCTGGCGTTCATATAAATAAAAGAGACAAACATGTATGATTTACAAGTCTAGATTAACCAACCCAACTGATTCAACATGTTTAGTCCTTTAATCCTTGTTCTTAGTACTACCTCCATGATCCCACACTCCTAATCATATGAGCTAAAATGTTACACATTCAATCTTTGAGAGATATAAAGAAAAAGACATATACATAGATAGATTATCTTTCCATAAGGTTGAGCGATTTGATCTGACAAATGTTATAAGTGCTACACTCATGAACTTTTCATCCATCAACTTTGTCTTGCTCACTATGCTTAGGGTTAGAGAAGAACAAATACACTTTAGGTTTTGTTGGTGTTTTCCACCAACAGGACCCATGCACTTGATCTCTGCCTTGTCTCTATGAGCAGGTACACTTTGAGCAAAACACAGAGGAGTTTTATAACTCTCAGACTCTACCAAGTGAAGGACCTGGATCTACGAGCACAAACACACTGAGCAGGTTACTGCCAACGCCGCACTTCGAACTGCTGGGCAAACGAAGAACATGGGTGACACCGTATCAAGAGGTGCAGACGTCAATGTCCGCACCTGAATCAAATGACGCACCTGAAGAATGAACACGGTGAGAAGTCTTGTTAAGAAGACTTAAAACATTGAACCCTCGCCGAAAGGTAAGATCGGTAGTTATCCATATTTATCCTTTTTGCATTTCCTTTTCCCTTTAGTTATTTACTTTCCTTAAATAGATTATTAGTTAAACATGCTATCTTGAAAAGAAAATAAAAATGTTAAAAAATAATAAGCCCCATGTGAGTATACGAGTGGCATAAAACCCATAAGTACCATCACTGTGGTGGCATAAAAATAAAATAAATATTTCTTTTCTGCTTTATAAAATAAAAATATAAAAACAGGGAGTAATATTTATTGAGGAAGCTCAACATGATGAAGGCTAGATATTTATGCTAACACTTAATTAGTTCCACAAGCTTTATTGTCTATTTGAGCTCCACAGAATTTAAGAATCAAGAAGACTAGCAGATGGAGGACATTCTAATCGCTGTCAGAATGCTGCTGACTTTCAAATACACCTCTACTACCTGCTAGCTACATCAAAAGAAATTACGTCAAAATTCAGCTTGGGGGAGAACACCCCCATTTATCTCGCTAAGTATTTCTACCTATCTTTATACTTATATTATATTAGAATATTAAAATACATAAACTATGAAAAACCAAATAAAGATTTTGTGCTTATATATATATATCTTTTGCTTAGTGTGTTTAATAAATAAAGTGGCTATGCTAATCTGAATCTTAATAATAAAACTCTAGCATGGATATGATGAATAGTTGCTCTGCCTAATTTGCAAATTTGAAGTTCTCTCTCAAGTTTAGACATAACTGTTATAATTTAAAGCTTGCTCTAGATCTAAACTTGTGGGATGAAAACTTGATCTGAAATCTAAGTTGTTAACGGATATGATATGGGAAGGTTGAGCTGCTGTTTATCTGTTCCTAGAGATGCTAGAATTCTGGAGAATTTTATCTTTGAAAAATCTTTAAAATATTGCATGATGAGTTCCTGTATGATGAGGGTTTAAATTCCTACCACAGCCATATATACATGCTTGCTAGACTTTGAGCCACACATTTACTATTTACTGCTTATGAGCATCGAGTGTGGTCAAGCTGTGTAGACCCTTAGGAGCTTGTCATGTGGTTAAATCAAGATTCACTTGCACGTTCACTCATATATGCTACTTCTACTCCGGAAGTACCATCCACATATATCCATCTCTAGAACCACCAAAAATTATTCTACTCCTAATCCGGGAGAGAATAGCAAAAAATATTTCTGTTTTCCCTTGCGAAATAAATGCTCAAGTTATCTTGCTACTACCACTTGCTATATTATCTCATGAGATGAGTGCTCTAAAAAAAGGAGAGAAAAAAATATACGAGGAAATAAAAAGGGGCAAGTGCCCGGAACCTCGAAAGAAAGAAAAAGTGAGACGAGAGGTAAAAATGGACAAGTGTCCGACAGTAGAATTAGGGGTACAAGATACCCACCTGAGAGGAAAGAAAAAGAAGAGCATCTCATTCTCCTCATAAAGTTTCAAAAATCAAGGAAGGTATGTATCTCCTCAAAAGAGCAAAAGTAGAATTAGACTTCCACCATTGTTATCACCATCATCACCATACACAATTCATTCGCCACACATACACATCTTGATTTGACTTGACTTGTTTCTCAGGATCCATGGTTTGACTATGCAATAAATGTCTTGTAAGTATGTATTAGCTGTCTCCCACCTATGAGCTCTAGATATTAAAGGCTTAATAGAGTAGGGTGAGAGAGAAGGCAATGTCACTATGCCTTATACCACAAATACCACATATCTTGAGAGAAGGCATATACCATCACTGCCTTGGTAAGGATCCAGAAATACCACAAAAGAGAGATTTAGAGAGTCATACAAGGAATCTCTAAGTTTTATTTGAAAATTTGCAAAAACTCCAGAGCTATAGCTGATCAAGAATAAGAGACATGGCACTTGGCTAGACTGTTCTATCTTTTAACTACTCAAGACAGAAGTGACAGTTACAAGTCCCATGGTGAAAGGTAAAGTAAGTAAGTTTTAGTTCTTGACAGTTTACTCTAACTCAGAGATGAGATCTTATTTAAAAGCATGTGTACCGTCAAATTTTTAAGATATTGCAACAACTTCTGATCCATTGCTGAGTCTATCCTTGCTCAGGGACGAGCAAGAGGTAAGCTTGGGGGAGTTTGTTGACGGTCCTTAAGTATCAAATTTAATTATCAAATAAACAAAGAAAAGGATCTAAATGAAATCAACATCTAGACTTAGGGTTTTATCTAACAGAATTCCACGAGTTTTGGTGTTTGTCTATTTCTGTAGGGGGTTATCAGGAAATACGGAAGAAAGACCCACACGTCGGGATTACATAGAGATATTAACGTGCCGCGCAATTATCTTACATCTAGAAGACTCCAGAAGCCACGGGAAGGAAGCGGAGGCCGAACGGGGCCAGAGGCAAGGCGCCCGCCCTCTTGCCCTGGGCGCCCGCCCTGACTTGGAGCCCAATCAGGACTCTTTCTCTCGCGAGATCTCCACCGACCTAAAGGATCAAGAATAACCGTTCAATCAATGTCGGTTTGATCCAACGGCCCAGGTTCACTTGAGGGGACTATATAACCAGACCCCCTGGCCCCTGGAGGAGGCACCCCTTGATCATTATTCATTATTCATAGACAGAGCAAAAGCTAGGGTTTAGAGATGAGAGCTCTCCTCTCTTCTCTAAACTAGAGTAGATCTAGATAGTAGCAAGATGGAGAGCGAAGGAGGATTAGAGGAGAGGCCGGCCTGTCGGTTCTTCCTCCGGTTGTACTTCGTCATGATCAAGCTCTAATCAAGCTTGCTCATGGGATGACTCTGGTAATCTACTTCTAATTCATTATGCAATTACTAATTATGTATGTTCTGGTTCACAACTCTTTTGAGTATTCTAATCTATAGGACGCTATAGGTGAGAGTTGTAGTATAGGTATAAGCGAGGTGCTTAGATCTAGATTACTTGTGGATATCCCCTGTCTAGCTGGATCGTGTGGTAGGCCGCGTAGGTGACAGTTACGTTGGTCCTCTGTAGTCCACCTCTCGTTAGCAGGATGGGTAGGGTTTATCGGCCTAAGGATAAGCATCCTTTGTGGTGTACTCTTATCACGTGGTTCGTCCCAGACATAGACATACCCTTTTGAAGTAGCGAAACCATAGTTATCCTCTCTATTCTGCTACCATCGCCCATATACTAAATTGCTCTACTCTCTATTCCCATATTATCAGCCATTGTTATCTTACCTTTAATATTGTTCTTATTCAATTCTACCATCTTTCCTATTTACACTTACCTATCTATCTTGGTTAAGTTAGAGCGTAGTTGGTTCTCCCGTTTCCCTATGGATACGATAAAACCTTTAGCCGGGTAAAAGCTTCAACGGTATCCGTGCGCTTGCGGATTATCTGTGTGCGTATAAATACCATAGTACACTCTAGTGCCATGCTGGGGATGACAACCTAGTATTCAAGTGGTGTTAGCAAGTGTCAACAAGCATTTTTGGCACCGTTGCCAGGGAAACGGTTGCTGAGTTGACTAAGAACTAGCTTAATCATTTTCTAGAAAAAAATAAAAAAAATATTTTCCTTTTATCCTTTGCCTCATCTTTGCTAATCTTTCTTCTTATATAATCCTTGATCTCTGGTCTATCATGAATTCAAACATGTCTATCTATAAATTTCATAGACCTACGGGCACACATCTCGAACCACCAAAATCTTCAAAGCCTATCATAGCATCTAGTTTTGAGATAGACCCCGAATACATAGAATTTGTTCAAAAACAACCTTTCTCAGGAGAAGGTGAGGAAAACCCATACACACACCTAAGAGAGTTTTATCGAGTCTGTGACCTCCTTCGCATTGAAGGCATGTCTGATGAGACCCTTAAATGGAAGCTCTTTCCGTTCTCTTTAATGGGAAAAGCTAGACATTGATACAAACTCAAAGTAGGGAGTGTTCATGGAGATTGGAAGGAGTTACATAATAGTTTTCTTTTAAAATATTTTCCAATCTCCAAAGTGGCGGAACTTCAGCGTGAGATTATTTCTTTTAGAACCTTTAACTGGGTAAAAGCTTCAACGGTATCCGTGCGCTTGCGGATTATCTGTGTGCGTATAAATACCATAGTACACTCTAGTGCCATGCTGGGGATGACAAACTAGTATTCAAGTGGTGTTAGCAAGTGTCAACAATGCTCGCTATAGAGGACACTCCATGGTTACGGAATGATCATAATCAAGGGCATTATGTTAAGAAAAAGTTTACCACTGTGCTAGCTTGATAATGGTAGTGATTTGTACTTGAAATCTTGTGTAATATAATTGTAACATTATGTGTAATATAATTGTAACATCTTGATGTGGGTTTTGAACTATTGGTATTCATAAGTTTGGTCAAACTTGGTCAAGTGACCCATCTGAGTACTTCAAATGGAAATCTTTTGAATATCAAGTTGTTAGAGCTCATCAATATCCAAACTTTTTATATAGACCATTTTTCCATTTGGGAAAGTTTATGTAAACAATACTCACCAAATCTTGAATCTCACACAAACTTTATTGAACAATACGTGGGAAGTGTGGATTTTGAACTACACTTTGCCAGCACTTTGTCAAATGCAAAAATGGTCTATATATGAAATGTAGATCTTGATGAGCGGAGCAATATTGGTATTCATGCGTTTTCCATTTGAGGCCATCCATGGTTCTGAAAATTAGCGTTTCGCTATGAATTCCTACAAATTTCAAATTGAGTGGTCTAAACTTTTTCAAATGAAAATGTGACCACTAGAGAAAATGTAGGTCTTGATGAGTGGAACAAACTTTGTATTCATGAGTTTTCTATTTGAGGCCATCCAGGGCTCGGTCAAAGTGTGTGTTTGTGAAACCCACTATTTTGACTTTGGTCAAACTTGGTCAAATGACCCACCTGAGTACTTCAAATGGAAAACTTTTGAATACCAAGTTGTTAGGTCTCATCAAGACCTACATTTCATATATGGATCATATTTTCACCCGGATAAATTTGATCGAGTCCGAGGCACATGTTTTCAAATTCGAAGACGGGCTTTGGTCAAACGACGGAGAAAATGACTTGGAATGGAAATCTTTTGAATACCAAGTTGTTAGAGCTCATCAATATCCAAACTTTTTATATAGACCATTTTTCCATTTGGTAAAAAGTTTATGTAAACAATACTCACCAAATCTTGAATCTCACACAAACTTTATGAAACTATACGTGGGAAGTGTGGATTTTGAATTACACTTTGCCAGCGCTTTGTCAAATGCAAAAATGGTCTTTATATGAAATGTAGATCTTGATGAGTGGAGCAATATTGGTATTCATGAGTTTTCAATTTGAGGCCATCCATAGTTCTGAAAATTAGCGTTTCACTATGAATTCTTTCAAATTTCAAAATTGAGTGGTCTAACCTTTTTCAAATGAAAATGTGACCATTAGAGAAAATGTAGGTCTTGATGAGTGGAACAAACTTTGTATTCATGAGTTTTCCATTTGAGGCCATCCAGGGTTCCAAAATACATCTTACAACTTTTGAAAATTTAAATTTCAAATTTATACAATCAATGTCGCGCATTTGTATAATTATTACTGAAGAGACAAAAGTTTAACGTCCAAATGACCCAAAAACAAAGTATCTGTCTAAAGCCAACAATTTTTTAAAATTTAATTGGCCATTATATTTTTGCATTAACACAATATTCATTATGAATAACATTTATTTTGAATAATATGAAATATTTAAAAAGCAATTGTGTTAAGAATTTTTATACTCAAGAGTAGAGCAGAATAAAATTAATGTGTATTTTTTAACAATTTTATCAGATTTATTTAATTTATAATACATTTAACAATGTAAAGAGAAAA